>NC_056742.1:86164471-86181971 GCF_019279795.1 Protopterus annectens
GGATATACTCTCTCTCAACATAGCAAAATGATCACCCACCCTACTAGAAATTAACCAAAACAAAGCTATCTAAATTTTAGCTGTATGCAACCCTCCCTACAAAAATGGGTCTTGCATGGCCCGCTGGACTTTCCTGATAAATAAATGCATAATCAGTCAATGATTCAATAAGCCAATCCAATTTATTAAAATATTTCTGCATATAAATGCAGAGCAGAAGCTGTTTTTCTGCATTTATAGTGTAGCAGTCTGGGAAGTGTATGGGTGATGCATGTAAACCATGTATTTAGGAAAAGAAAGGAAGTGACTCACCCTGTGAGTAACGTAGTGCTCACTATAGCAGGGCATAAGATGCTAAAGATGAGGAAAGAAGATGAACTAAAAAATGGAAACGTAGGTTTATCTGTGCACTGCAAGAAGTGACTGGTTTTGTTTCACTGATTTATTAGTTTCCCTTCACTTTCTTTGCTTTTGTTGTAAAATCAATGATACTGCAATGGATTGCACCTTAACTTTTCATGTCTCTAGTATGCTCATAGAGAGTTCCACAAAATACAATACTAATGATGCATCTGTAGTCAAACAGGCTTTGCAGCAGGCAAACTTTTGTTCTTATCTAATACTGTAATTCAAAACAAGATACAGCTTTGCATCCGTAAAGTGTAAGTAGCAGGGGATACTGTGCCTTCATACTGTCTGTACAAACCAACTTATAGTAGGGCTAAAATGTACTAACAGCGCACTGCCCACCTGCACAGCACAGCCCACAGCAAGGCATATATTACTGCTTAAGTACTTTCCACAGATGGATGCTTGAATGAGAGATACCTTGACAGCACAAGGTATAGCAGGGTACATTCATGGTGTGTGGGTGTCACAGTATTGGTAGAGCACTATTATGGAACTTCCTAAAACACGTGTCACTGCAGGTGAATCTTATTTCACCCCCTAGGTACACAGGAAGTCATGACTGCTGAAGGGCACAAGAAGCAGTTGAATTCTTTTTTGAGAGATGGAAAACAAAATGCCACCTAGAGTATCTTTCTAGACGCTGTTAAGAACAACCTTCAGAGCAGTGCTTTTGCATTAACCATAAAGTAGAGATAATGACAGTTCAGTGAAATATAATTCCCGGAATCTCCCTTCAATGAATCTAGTCTTCAAAAAAAAAAAAAAATACTGGTTTTATGAAAAAAAAAACAGTTGTAGATAGAAGCATGCACAATATGCACCCCCACCCTTAAATGTTTAAATAATCACATCTGGCTTATTCTACCTTATAGAAAGAAACATACTATTGCAGAGTCTGTAGGAAGCTCAGAATGAACAGGATGCTTTTAATAAAATAGTCATTCACCATTTTTGAATAAGCATGTTTGATATCTAGAGGCATAGCCTCTCTCATTCATGGAATTACTCATACTATAAAACACATTTTACAACTTGATATGTTGGCGGGGATTTTGAGGACATTAATTCTCAAAAGTATAGTTTTATTGTTACTTTAAGTAAAACATACAGGAAAATTGTTTTCATTTGACCTAGTGGATATTAAAGATCACTGATTTTAAAGATTTATCTACAGCGCTACATAATTATGTACATAGTAAAACAAATTATAGATATTTAAATAATGACAGCTGAACATATGCTATTTGTTACTTAACATTTGAAAATCTACTCCTGATTTTTTTTAATTTTCTTTTGACCAAAATGGACATTAAGTGTAGTTTTCTCTTTATAAGCAAACTGTACATGCATAGATACAATTGCAAGTTATTAGTGAAACATTTTGTAATTGCTTATTAAAGCGATGTTCTTTTTTTTTCTGTGTCTCCTTATTTTGTTAGATCAGTAATGTGAACAACTTGAATTAGTGCCATTTCGCTATTGTATTGTTCTCCTGCCTCTGGAATTTCGCACTTATCAGTTGATTAAATGAGACGGTAGTCCAGAGGAGGTCAGTCCTGCCATGTCTTACAGTAATGAACGTGAGCCTTTGTACTATTACTGATACCTGCAGGACATGTCCGCCTCTTAAAAATGTCACCTTCAGCGACGACAGGTGAAAAGTTCCCCCTGAAGCATGTGTCAGTTTAACTTCTTCCCTTGCCATAGCCATGGTTATTTTAGGTGAAGAGGTCAAACTTCCTACACAAAAAGCTTTTATTCATCATCTACTTCTAAGCTGAGGCTTCATAATGCTTTCTGGTCTTATCACTCTTTTTTTGCAAATAGCACCATCTGCTTCTCTCTCTCTCTCTCTCTCTCTCTTTCTCTTTTGCTCTGTCTCCTTGCACTAGGAGATAATTAACTTCAGTTCTAGAAACATTAATCAGAGCAGATCCAGTGACAACAGAACTGTAGCTTGGCACCAAGGCTTTATTTCATACCTGTCACCCCGGATAGATGACTGTTAATGGGGCTGTAATTGCTGACCGTGCTGTCTCAGCCTCACCGGACAGGAATAATAATTAGCTTTATGTAGGAGGGGGTGGCAATGTGTAAATAGACTGTGATTCAGAAACGTGAAATTCTTACAGATAGCAAAGCAGTGCTGTGCACTTGGAGTGCATTAACAATAATAGGAATGTCACTGCTTCCCAGCAGACAAAAAGCGAAGGTACCAAAATCTGGGGGGGGGGGGGCAGGATATTGTGTTGTATGCTGTGGCTTAACAACAAGGAATGGGGCAAATTATTGCAAGAAATACAACCCACCCTAGCTGGAATAATTTTCATTGTTCTAGATTTTTTGTAATCCAAATAATGATGTGGGTAGCCTGGGAAAGATGTGCACTGCACAGCTGCCAGTAGAACTCAGAATAAACAAGTAGATTATTAAGTTGTGCTTTGGACATAAAAGTCCACAAGAAGTTCAAAATGAATGGATATTGAAAATATTATCAGTAAATT
The DNA here is from genome assembly GCF_019279795.1 of Protopterus annectens. Lineage (NCBI taxonomy): Eukaryota > Metazoa > Chordata > Ceratodontiformes > Protopteridae > Protopterus > Protopterus annectens. The sequence continues at coordinate 86,167,387 of NC_056742.1, forward strand.
GATGCAGCAGATGATAAAGCTGATGCCAATATGTATGTAGACAATTGTGAGACAGTAAAAGAGAACTAAAATGCCTTAACTGGTATGGTACATCTGCTAGGCAATATGCTAGTTCCAAAGCTATTAGTGATTTTGTAGATGTTTGACTTTAACATCTTCGCATATAAACCAGTTAGAGCAGAAATCAGGAGTCTGCATACTGTTTGCTCACATTTTATTTTTCTTCTATTTCTTTTGTATTTCTGTAGTTGAGACTAGACCATGAGTTTTGCACGGTTACAAGACTTTCGGGTCACAGTAGTAGAATACATCACTATGACAACGCACCTTGAATGCCCAGTAACTGAATTCATCCTGTCCTGCAGTCATAATGTTGCATTTAAGACCCCACACTTGAAGTGCACATCAACAGTGCTGTCACTTGTTGTGATGTCATGTGTTGACTACATACACATGATTAGTTGTACAGCCATCCAGCTGGTCACAAACCACCAACATGTACATTTCCCACAAATCAAGATATGGCAGTCAAAAACAGGTACCTACTTTGCCAGTAATTAATGCACAAGTATATGTCTGCAAAACTTGCAGGAAACTTCCAACAACTGAAACTGAATGGAGGGATCATCCCTGCATTGAAGGATAGTAGAGGAGTATCTGTAACTTCCAACAACTGAAACTGAATGGAGGGATCATCCCTGCATTGAAGGACAGTAGAGAGGTATCTGTAACTTCCAACAACTGCAACTGAATGGAGGGATCATCCCTGCATTGAAGGATAGTAGAGGAGTATCTGTAACTTCCAACAACTGAAAATGAATGCAGGGATCATCCCTGCATTGAAGGACAGTAGAGGAGTATCTGTAACTTCCAACAACTGAAACTGAATGCAGGGATCATCCCTGCATTGAAGGACAGTAGAGGAGTATCTGTAACTTCCAACAACTGAAATTGAATGGAGGGATCATCCCTGCATTGAAGGACAGTAGAGGAGTATCTGTAACTTCCAACAACTGAAATTGAATGGAGGGATCATCCCTGCATTGAAGGACAGTAGAGGAGTATCTGTAACTTCCAACAACTGAAATTGAATGGAGGGATCATCCCTGCATTGAAGGACAGTAGAGAGGTATCTGTAACTTCCAACAACTGAAACTGAATGGAGGGATCATCCCTGCATTGAAGGACAGTAGAGAGGTATCTGTAACTTCCAACAACTGAAACTGAATGCAGGGATCATACCTGCATTGAAGGACAGTAGAGAGGTATCTGTAACTTCCAACAACTGAAACTGAATGGAGGTATCATCCCTGCATTGAAGGACAGTAGAGGAGTATCTGTAACTTCCAACAACTGAAACTGAATGGAGGGATCACCCCTGCATTGAAGGACAGTAGAGGGGTATCTGTAACTTCCAACAACTGAAACTGAATGCAGGGATCATCCCTGCATTGAAGGACAGTAGAGAGGTGTTTGTGAGACATCAGTGGGTCCCATCACATGCCAACTGATATGTTCAGGCTCTGTTATATAAGACAGTAAGCACTAAGCAGAATTCCATGCAGTAAGTCAATAGCGTGAAGAGAATCAAAGGGCTTTCCAAGGATCAGCATTCAGAATGCTGAGACCTGAAGTAAAAAAAACATTATTTCTGGCAGTGTCAGTCCTGCAACTGTAAGTGAAACAATAGTGCTTGAAGAAGATATGCACAACAGAACATGTGGAAGTAGTGCAGTTGTCTGTAGTAGATGCATTTTTGAAGGAAGCACTAAAATTAACCACTATTAACTGGATAATGGCAACATTTGCATTTGGTAATTAGTATGGATAGGGTTTGCTTGGCCAGCTGAAGTCCTTTTTTTTTCTTAGAGTGAAGTAAAACAGATGAAGCCATTCTGAGCATCAGCTGAAGCCCAAGTTGGCAGTGCAAATCCACAAAATGATAGACTTTCTTTGACCTAACATCTGCCCCAGCAAAGAAGACAGGGAGGTGAATGGTTTGGTTAAGAGCAATTGAGACAATTACTTTGTGAGGAAATGTGACTTAGTCCTAAGGGGCACCCAGTTCTAGTGAAGGACTGTAACTCCAGTATTTTAAATTAGAGATGATGGTCAATCAATCAATATTTTTCCAAGAAATGAACTTCAGGATAACTGGAATAGGAAACCTAATCATTCATGAAGTTCCTGTCAGCCTTGTAAAAGGAAGCAGTAGATGCAGGTTGAGGAAAGACAGGACCACAGCGTGAATAGGTTTCTGTATCAAATCATGAAGCATCTAGACCAGATACTGGAAAAACCTCCAATATAGTAGATTAATAGTTTGATTGTCAGCGAGAATATATCAGGCAACTATAGTAAGAATAGAACTGTCCATCTGTATAAACCAGGGAGCAGAATGAACAAGCATGGTTTTATAGCTGGCAGATCCTGCAAGACTTTCTTGATCTTCTTTTATGACTGAATTACATCCCAACTAGATAATGACATTGCAGTCAGTGTAGCCTGTATGGGCTTTGTTTAGGCATTTACTTCAGTTTCTCAGAAAAGAGAAGCTCACAGGACTAGGAGCTGACATGGAATGGCCAGGTAGGTGACTGGGTGGAAGAAACAAAGGATGGGTTGTAAAGGAGATTATGTTGGGAGAGAGAGGGTAAGGAATGGTATGTTGCAAAGGCAGAGAACTGACCTAGTTTATTTCAGACACAAGGGGATGAAAAATTAATTATGGGCAGATTCAGTAAAACCTCCATGGTCCACTTGCACCGTGTGCACATCTCACTGTGACATGCACACAATAGTGCACTGTTTTGGATTCAGTAATTGGCTCTACATGATGTGTAGAACCGAGCAAACAAGGTAAACACTGTAGCATGATAATTACTGCTGATTTGTATGCTAATCAACCAATCCAAGATGGAGGAGCTATACAACAAGCTATAAAGCAACTGTGTAGACTCAGTGCTGGTTTTCCCTGTGAATTCCAAAACCTATTGGAATACAGCCATTGAAAGGAGTCTACATGGAAAGAAAATGTCAAGGGCTGCTGTTGCTTTAATTGACATGTATGTGCAACAGGCTGAAATATATGCTGCTGCTGCTGCTAATAGACCAAGGCAAAGAAGGAGAAGAGTTTTTAGAACCTATTTAACTTATCACAGTCTGCATGGCATGGAAATTGTAGAGTGCTACAGGGTGGATAGAGACATAGTACATGAACTCTGCAACCTCTGTCATCCTCAGCTCAGACCCAGAGCAAACTGTGGGAACCCATACCAGCGGAGACAAAGGTATGTGTAGCACTTAGAATTTTAGCTACAAGAACCTGTCACATACTAACAGGGGACATGCTAGGGGTGTCACAGGCATCAGCATACAGGATCCCCCATCAATTTCTGAATGCTATGCTCCAACATGCCAGTGAGCACATATATTTCCCAATACTCCTGAGGACAGGGCCAGAAAAATGCAGGAGTTCTACCCTGTAGCACAATGCCCTGAGGGACTGGGTGCCATATATTGTACACACATAGAAATGAAGGCACCACCCAGGGAACAGGTAAGACTCTACATACATAGATAGGGCTTCTATGCTGTTAACTGCCAAGTCATGTAATGCCAAGGGAATCTTTGACATGTGCTGGCAGATACCATGACTCAAATATCTGGCACACGTCCCAACTGTATCAGATGTTCACTAGGGAAGATATCCCACAGGGTCATTTACTGGGGGATGTAGGTTATGCACTGGAACTGTGGCTGATGACGCCCATCAGAAATATACACACACCGACTGAAAAATGCCATAATGAGGCTCATCCTCAAACCAGAAATATCATAGAGTGTGTGTTTAGGCTGCTGAAGTCACCGTTCCGGTGCCTAGATGCATCTGGGGAAGCCCTTCACTACAATCCTTGTACATGAACTGAAATATTCACCATCTGTGCATGCTACACAGCATCATCCTGAGAAAGCAGCGTCAGCAGGATCAACAAGGGGAAGGGGAACACATCCCACCAGAAATGGCAAGGTCACCATAGCTACATACATGTGTGGAGTCAGAGGGGGAACCAGCAGCTGCTGTGGGTGTAGGCAGATGTAAGCATGCTCAGTATGCCCTCACATTGGCTAAGTGGCAACACATAGCACATTCACTCACCACCTAAGGGGCTGAAACCTTCATCCCCTATGCACATACATATAGTAACATTGATGACAGGCAATACTCACAAACTTTACCTACCCATGTAATGGCTGGGTACTGCTAGCATCAGACAGACGCAGCCCTAACTAAAACGTTTATAACTGCTGGATTTACAAGGTAAGTGCTGAAACTGGAGTGTACAGGAATGACTGGCATATCCTTCCATGTTGTTACTTGGTAATGTAAGCAAGTAAAAGGTGGGTGATTTGTAGAGAAATGACTTCAACATGTGACAGTATAGACTTATATGACTATTTGTGTCCTTTATCAAGTAGTAGGCCTCAGGCATTAAAGATTCAGACATTCAGATAGTCACCAAAATGTACTCAGTTTAGCATCACACTTATGTAATGGAAAATCATTAGAGAGAGAGGTTAGAAAGTAATAATACACATTTCAGTTTCAGACTTCACAACCCTCAGTAGATTATTAAAAATACTGACACAAAGAGATGTCTGAGTCTATCAACTGTCTAACTTTCTAAGACCAAAATATGTCAAAAGTACAATTAGCAAAGCAAAATCACAAAAACAGATATTAAGCACAAGTCAGCTATGCACCCTGAGCATCAGGCACAAATGTTATGTATCCCTGAAGCCAAAGAAAAGAAAACAAGGATATGGCACAGTTATCATCACTTGCACAGGGTATTGTGTGTGTGTGTGTGGGGGGGGGGGGGCAGGAAATCTAGGCTGATACAAAAGTTCGGCGAATGTGTGTAAGTAAGAAAGAGAAGCAGGCAGATAGCGGATAAAGTATTAAATGGCCAGTGAGACAAAATGAGCTTTAAGTTTCATGGCTGAACCATGTAACTGTTGTGTGTGTGTCTGTATGGGTCCTCCAGGTGAAATTGGTGTGTGAGTGTCTGCATGAACGCAGCCAACCTCTGTACTAGCTGTACATCTTGCTATGTTGGACAGGTGTGAGCCATGCATGGTAGAGGTGGCAGTTCGTCTTTGTTGTAACTGACCACGAGAACTGGCTTTGCCAGGAGCTATAGTGGCATGTCCATGCCTACAGTCAGATGCAATGCTTCTACATGAATGTGACTGATGTCGGCAGGATGAGCTCCCCTCACAAGATGTCCAGGACTATGACCCCATGGCCTGCCACATCTGGATGTGGATACCTCAACCTCTGTTGGAACAGTTGAAGTAGTGCTACTATGGGAGCGTGATCATGCATGGCCACATTTGCTAACAGCAGATGATGTGGCTGACCTACGCCTATGAGGATGCCGTCCCCCTCTCAGCAGACATTCCATCACAGACACAGCATGTTCCAATTTGTCATTCATCTGATCCATTGAACCAGCAACACTGTGGATGCAGTTATGCATGTCAGCCTATGCCACATCTACAACCCTAATCATTTTTCTGGAGGAACTATAGGAATGTGCCTCTGCCTCCATGAGGGCCATAAACATATGTCGAGTGGCACTGGCAGACATACCTGGATCAGGTGGAGGATGGACAGCAGGCCTGCTCCAGGCACTCCTAACAACCCTCCTCATAGCATCTTGCCCATACTTTGGCTATGGTCAAAGTCAACCGTCACTGAAGCTGCCGTAACCACACTTCCCTGATTGAGTGTCTCACCCTCCACCTGCCCAATATCTGAGGGCTCACTGGAATCGGTTGGCTTAGGCCTACTGTCTGTGTCCGATGGAATTACAGGGAATGGCTGAATGTCAACTTCAGTATCAGATTGAACTTCTGCACCCCCCCCCCCCCAATGTACCACTGTTTGGTCACCATCATCATTATCAAGTTTTTTATACTCTGACGTCATGTGGTAAGAATCCTGCACTTCCCCTGTCAGGATCACCTGTGATAATAAGCAACAAATACAAGAAAGAAATTAATAGCTACACTACTATAGTCAAATATATGCTAACAAACTAACAGTGGTGCCACTACTACAGACAGTGCAGCAATACACACGAGTTCTGACACACACATATGGATAAAATAAATATTTCTTTGAACTGCTCATCACTACTGACGAAAAAAAATATTTGCTTACCATGTGCAGATGATGCTATGCTTCCCATGGATGGTGGTCCTGGAAGAAGTTAAGCAAAATATAAGGACAATATCATCCCAATTAACAGTAATACAGGGGGTTAAAACATTTGCCCTGTTAAAACTTTTTATCCTTAATATGTCCATTAGTGATACTTTTAACAAGAACTTGGATGACAAGTGCAACCTAAACCCATGTATAATCAATCAGAGTGTGTTGTTAACTGTATCATTCTACAACTCCCCCAAATGAATTCATTGTTAAACAGAACTTACTTATTGCTTTGTCAATATTTTACTATAAATGAGTATTTAACAATTGAGATACATAAGCCTACCTGGAAGCTCCTTCTGGGACATACTTGTTCTACCTGAAACAGTAGCACCAATGTCAATGACATGCTATTTTGCATTTTCCAGGGAGTTGTGAGAGTACACAGGAACTATTCATTTGCTGTTAGTGGTGGTTTTGTAGCAGGACCCCAGTATCCATCCTATCATGGGCCTCTGCATCTTCTCTCATCTGTGCAGATGAAATCATGTCAGTGGCCCTATGGCGCACCTGATCATATGTCCTGCTAAGGTCACCTACTGCATTCACATCAGCAGCTATCTGCTGCCAAATCTGCATTCTGACTGACATATTTCTATGTCACCTCTCAAGCAGAAAGACACCATGTCACCTAAAGGCTTCCACAATGACCCAATTCTTAGAGTCAATGAAGGGGGGGTTTCGGGTATTGGGACACCCTGGGTGCCATAGTCCTACGTAATCTAAAGCACAACAGAAGAATAATACACATAAGTATCACATAATTAAAAGTTTTGTTTCCAGATAATATATAAAAAGGTAGCATTTCACTATTACCCATTGGAGAAACATAAAACAGTCAGTATACTGAAATATATATAAAGAATGAATCGTGGTTGTAACATATTGCAATCCCACACAAAACAAGGTCGGATCCAAGAGAAGGAGAGCAATAATAGCAAAATATCTTGTTTGTGCCAAAACAAAAATACGTCTTTGCTCCCTCACCCCCCCCCAAAAAAAAGAACAGGCAAATGACAATTTTTGCTAACAAACCATTAGTGAAATGCAAAAACTGCTATCAAATGAACTCCCCTGAAACACGTGTATAGATTTAACAGAGAACATTCCATTTTAAGCTATTGCCAGTCATGTCTACCTGTGGCTAGCACTCCCCTAGAGGTGTACATGGTCCATCCTAGAAGGCTAACACCCCTGTGTCATTTACAATATAGGAGAGTTACATTTCACGGAAATAATAATAGAAGAGTGTACACAGAAACACAGTTGTAACATACACACTTGTGATGACAGTTAATAAGGCTGTGCATCTGAGAAAGTGAAATCCCCTGACAAACATGGCCATGCCATCAATACACTTCTAAGAAATGCATACAGATAAAAGTAGCATTTGCTGTATATTAATGACATTTCAGCATATGCAATATATAGCTGAAAAATCCAAGCAAACTATCTAGGTGAGTAGTCTTCCGTACAGATATATCCCAAAGTAATATTCTCTTCTGTATTATTCACATAAACAAGTATCTTCATCTTCAGGTTTTCTAGCTACACAGTTCTCTTTTCATGGTGTAGATTCAGGACTGTGAGCATGGTGAAGATGCATATGGGATGTGAACTCATTGGAATTTCCGAATCCCATTTACTGGCTCTGTATCAGATGTAAACATAGTGCAGGCACTCCCTCAGTGATTGTTCCTAATGGATTGCAACTGTGAATGATTACTGCTAAGGAGAAGGAAAACACAATGACTTAACACAAACAAGGGAAACGGAGAGACATAATGAAGGCCAGGTTTAGCAGTGCTTATCTTATTTGTGCGACACCAAGCAGTGCACATACTGGACTACTAGCCCTTACAGGAAGGAGACATAACACCTACTAACAGGGTATAGACAGTGTAAAGGTAAATAAGAAGACATTGTTGCAATTTTTGCTTTCTATTGCACAATGCCACTAATAGACATTGTGCGGTGGTTAATAAGGTTCCCCAACACCAGCAGTCATCAAACACCTAGAGACAGGATGCAGACAGTCAACAATTTAAAATGGATGCATTCTATTAATTCTGTTGGGCACTGCTCAAACACGTTAAGCATCATTGTGTGGCAGTTAACACATAAACTTAAGAATGAATAGGGAATTATGCAACTGTCTTTTAACAATTCCTGATGCAGTAGGTGTAAGTGTAGGGCCGTAAAACAAATGGTCCTGGGTTGAAATACAGGAAGTGCAGCATATGTTTACTGTTGTGACAGTCCAGTTTATAGAAATGAACACAAAAATATACAAGTGCTATTTCAACATTCTTGTGGCAACAGGTTTAAGTGTAGGGCTGGCCTTACACATGGTCCTAGGTTCTAATACAGGACATTCCAGCCATTTTTATTGTTGTTCCATTTCACATTGTATTGAGTACCACTTATAAAACTTTAGATAGTGGAGCTTATATGAATTATATGTATGAGGGATAAGACACCCTTTTTGTGTTTTCTTTGTATGATAAAAGGTTTACTCTCTAATATATTTTATAAGTACAGTTCTGCTATCTGGAATTTGATGGCGTTTACACTTAAATAAGATACATACACAAATTAATCTATATACAAGAACCTTGTTAGGTCACATGCATACATGGTTAACTCCTCAAACTGTCAGTCAGATTTATGAAAGATTCATGACTATGTCTGAGAGGCAGTTTTTCTGTTGCAAAAATGAAAACTCACAGTTGTGGAAGAAAATGCATTGTCCCTTATGCATAGGTTTGAATCTGACACTTTTAAAATCAATTTTGTCACTGTATAAAGCCAAAACAAAAACATGTCAGGTCATGGAATTTATGCCCCCGGTGCATGTCTGAAAAGTTAGTTTTGAATATATTTAAGTGTGAGTTGAACTTTTGTATTTAGATCTGATGAAGCACCACATTTTGGTGCAGAAGTGCTCATCAATTTTATTATTTTTATCATTTTTGTGCATTTTTAATGTTTTATTTTGTTAAGTTGTTTTATTAAAGTTTGTTGCTGCCTTTTGCTTGTCTGGCTCGTCTATTGAATTTTAGTGCATCCTGCTTCTTGGTTGAGCGGGTTTAGTGTCCTTGTGTTTAGTTTGCCTAAAGTTAACAGTTACAGCAGCAGACACCCCTTAAACTAATATCAAGTGTCAGATTAACCTTCTAATTTCAAAAATTGCTTTCCTCCCTGCTTGGCACTGCTGCTTTCTGCCTAACATAGTGCGTTCATGGTTGGCAGCATGGTTGGCATCATTCTTAGGTTTGCACACTAGCAGTAAATGCAATAACAGGAATAGGTGGGAAATCATCATTTGCCATTGTTCTACTTTTGGTATTAGACATGTCTGGCATTAGAGGGGAAGGTGCCCAGTATAAGGTGCAGAGATGGGGTGTGCACAAGTTCAGGATATTTACTGGATTCATGGTAAATCTCCACAAACAAAGGCTTATGTGGATGGACTATTCTGGCTCTCAGTTCAAGTCTGAGGCATGGAGTAGTTTGGTTAAGGATGTATCCAATGTGACTTGCATCCCACACACTGAAGAACAGTGTAGGCAGCACTTCAGTGACCTATAAAGGTGCAAGTGGGATTTGCTCAACCAGGGGTTGACTGCATTTCAAATTGATGACACGCCACATTTCTGTAAGTATGGTAATAAAGGGAATTTTTTAATACATAGAAAGCTAAATAGAAGCACGACTGGTATGCATAATGCTCTTCATTTCTTTTCTTTTTTTTTCACAGCTAATGCTGAAATTGAGTTGACTTGGCAGGCTCATGCTGAACATCTGGAGAGACTGAGGGAAACTAGTGGAATGTATGCAGCACAACGGAAGTAATATTGTAGCTATAAAAGTTAATGATAGATTTTTTGTAGTCTATACAGTAGTAGTAAAATGAGCATACATACCATAACTGTAAAAGCAAGTATGTATGCATGCATTTGGCAGTAGCACAAATCAGATTTAGTAGTCACGTGTAAGACTATGTTCAGAAGCTGTGGGTTCAAATACTAAGAGTAGCAACTATGCAATACTGCATTTCCTTCATAATATTACATAAATTAAACTCTATACAAGTGGTGTAAATAGCCTGATTTTAACTGTATTCAGTATTCTTGGACTGAGCATATCTGCATTATATGCACATTGCAAAAATTACTTTGAGCAATCCATAATGATAGTTTGTAGTTGGAAGAATGTATAGTTAAATATACTAGTTCAGATAAACTACTTGTATAATTGTGATAGTGCATTGTATGGCACATATTATGGTTCCAGTTTTATCTCTTTTTTTCTCACCCCAACCCTTATCTCCTTTTTCTATTTTCTATTATGTGTGTCAAAATGTCTTCATGTCATCCATTTGTAACAAATCTCTTAATGCTTCCCAACATAGTGAGATGGGCCAGCCCCACTAGTTCAGCCTGCCCCTGCATCACTGGCTCCAGCACTGATACCCAGCACTTCTGGGACCCAACCTGCCAGCACTGTCTTTGCCCCTGCACTACCTGTGCCCTCAGGTAACACTACCCTAACAGCTGGTGCTGTGGTATCCTCCAAGAGAAGTGGCAGAAGTGGGGATTTCATCACCTGCCAGGAGTTGCAAGAGTTGGTGGGTAGGGTTGTGCACCAAACCATTGATGTACACCTATGCTGGATGGAGAGGCTTGTCTCCCTCATGGTCCATAGGAGGAGAAGATCTCAAGCACTACAGCAGCCAGCGGACTAAGAAGACAGTGATGACAGTCCTGTAGGTGAGGACTTGATTCTCACTGTCTCAATTTTTCACAGGCATGAGCTTGCTTTGCCCCTCCCTCACCCTAATCATGGTGTCTCCCAAACTTTTGTGTCCCTCACTATCCCTGTGTCTTGTCTTGTTTGTTTGCATTTGCTTCCTTACCTACCCAACTTACCTGACCCAGAAATACTAACGCCCCCTACCCAACATTCCTCTCTTACTGAATTAAAAAAAAAATGGGCACCTGTCCCACAAGAAATATTGTCCAATACATAGCTCTCCATGTTGTACATATGTCTACTTGACACACTTGATTTGGTCCAATTGGCTATGCAACATGATTGCATTGTTGTCACTCCTCATTGTGGAGATGACAGTCCAAATTCAGCTAATATTCTGTAATGAAATGGACAGCTATGGTTCTCTCCTACATCCCTCCTGCACACTGCTGTATTTCTTTCCCTTTGTTCTTCCCCTTGCTTGCACCACCTTCCTATCTACCCCATTTTAACACCTATAATCAGGTCAAAAAATAAAATCACAGACAACAAATACAAATAGCGAAAAACCCAATGAAGCCCTTCACTTTTTGGCCTCTGTGTTTGCAATGAGTTTGGCATTGTGCCCCAATGCCCACCAACAATGAAAGGCTCTTTTATGCTGTAATTACTTCTGCACAATGCTGCTTAAACATGATGCACTGTGTCAAAATATAGTAACACATGGTGAATGTAGGGTAATGTAAAATTTCATTCTATTATCAATACTTATTTAAATGCATTACATACACCTGGATTTGAACCCTATATCATCTGGGCTGAAAAAGGAATGTGTTGATGCATTTATAGCTGCTGCCATAGAGTCTTCTTAGCAGCAGGTGTGTTTCATACACTCAACACTAACTCTAATAATTTTAGCAATGAGCCTCAAGTCTGTGCACTGCTGAACTACACCCAAACAAGGAAAGCAGTAGAAATGTGTATCCAACATGAGCAACCACTTTGCCAGCCATCTTGCAAACTCACTGCTCACCATTGCATGATGCAAAGTAAATATCATGTATTAATTTTGTTTACTGTTCATTTAGTCTTCATGCCATGAAACACGTGGAAACATAAAAAATGAGAGCCCTATCTAAGAATATGTCACATATGTACAATGCAGCCATGTGTTACCTCCCCCCATGCACCACAGCCCTGGTCTCTCAGTACCTGTGAACAAATATAGCAACTACACTACATATATTGGTAACAAATGTGTGATATACCATGAACAATCCACATTCAGATTTTCAAATACTTGTAGTAATGTGGATACCTGTTTGCATATAGTTTGTAAAGCTGCCTCTTAAACTATACCTGCACATTAGAACACCACTGCCACATATTACCCATTGCACATTCATCAGTCTGGTAACATGCAGAACTCGAACTATCCTGACACTTGCACAATCCTAAACATCCATTTCATGCAAGCCTCCCAACATCTTATCGCCAACATCCAGTGCTGATGTCATCCACCATAAGTACTTTGTCAGTGTACTTAGGTAGGGGTTCTGTTCTCATTGCAGTCAACTGGGAGGTGTGTGTATCTATCGAGCCAGAAAAGCGTGTGTATCTGACAGTTACCACTCCATTTCCATGGTTTGACAGTATTTTCACACTTGCACAAGCCTACATATCAATTTCATGTAGGCCTCCCAACATCATCTCTCCAACATCCAGTGCTGATGTCATCCACTATAAGTTGGCCTGCAGCCTTGTAAATGTCAGGCTTCTGCCATGGTGCTTGCATAAAATCCTGAGTTCTCTAGTCCGTGTACTTAGATAGGTAGAGGTTCTGTTCTCACTGCAATCAACTGGGAAGTGTTTGTGTGTATGTGTTTGTGCACTTGCTTGTCATTCAAGAGAGCATTTTACGCCAGTATGTGGGACACTGCTGTTACCATTTTCTCCTCACCAGTCACTGCTGATGTCATCACCTATAAACTTTTGTCTGACACTCTCCAAGTCCGACTTGGGTGGTTGCCTTAAATACAGAGTTCTCAAGTCAGTGTACTTAGATAGGCAGAGGTTCAGTTCTCATTGCAGTTAGATGGGAAGTTTGTGTGTTTGTGCTCTTGCTTGACATTAAACAGAGCATTTTACAACAACATTTGGGGCACTGCTATTACCATTTTCTCCTCACAAGACTTTGCCGATGTCATCATCCATAGCTGATTTGCGAATGTGCAGTATTCCCATCTGGGCAGGGTCAGAGACTGGCATGTAGGCCTGGTACAAGTCACCTCATCCTATATGATACAGATTACAGTGACAGGGCTTTCAGTCTATCCACAGACATCATGGCATGGTTTCTAGGCCTTGTATTTTCTTGGTAAGAAAACCCTGTGGTCTTTCCAGCTGGTGCAGGTGCCTGGTGAGGTACAAGGAAAAGGGAACATTATACTCTGTTAGTGTTCTGATGAGGTTCAAGTACAGTTTTTTTATATCATCCTCAAATATGGATATAATGGCCAAACATATGAGGTGCATGACATAGTCTTTCCATACCACTGTGGACACTTGATGGTCGAAGTTCAAATTGCTGTCTATGTGTGTTCTCAGATCTTGCACCACTGGGTTTCAGCATAGGGGGAGTGTTGTCAATGTTGTAATTACCAGGGAATTCCACTTTGCAGAAGGCCAAAATAATGACACATTTTTGCATTTATGTGTAGACCATGTGGCTTGGGAACCAATCATTTGTCTGTGTTAACCCCTCTTGTAATATATCCTCACTGGTGGACTCAGTGGTTGTACTCAATATGCAAGAATCAGCAAACTTTGCAAGCCAAAGGCCATATACTTTAGCCTTGACTGTTGAGAAATAGATTCCAAACAGTAAAGGACTAAGCACAGATCCATGGGGTATGGCAATGGTGACAGCTCTACTAGTGGAGGTTGATTCGTCAACTTCCACAGTGTGTGTTCTGTCGTTGAGCCAATTGGTTAACCATCTAGTGACATAAGGATTAATACCCAGCTGGGAGAGTTTCTCAATGATACCTGAGTAGGGGATTGTGTCCAATCCCAGGCCAGATCAAGACAGGCAGTATGCACTGTCTTACCTTCATCCAGGCCTTTCTCACAGAATTAATAGGCTATGACAATATTACAGGTCGCCTATAGCATGACTAAGAACATACACCTACCTGACATGGTTGGATACGCACTTTAACACACCCTCCACATGGAATATGTTCCTGTAGAAGGGTGAACATCATTATGCATCCATCTGAGTATGGGGCGGGACAGCACATGACGCATGCATGTATAGACACATCCTGACTCTGCTCCTTTGTGAGATAGACAAACATATCATCATGGACCTTTTATAAAGGGACATTAGTAATATCCTAGCTATGTGCAACAGATGTGTGATATGTTAATGCTACATGCATGTCTGTTACATCTGTTAGATGTCTTCAAAGAAGTCACTGAGGGCATGCATGATGACAATACTATCATCCTGTGGAACTTGACCAGCGCAAAGCATTTGACACAAATC
>NC_056742.1:86186971-86189471 GCF_019279795.1 Protopterus annectens
GGATGACCCTAAAGGGCCTATTTCGGCCACTATCCAGGAGTTATGCAGTATTGTAAATATAATATAACAGTGACAGTTTCAGGTTTTCAGTTATCAGTATTCAGTGAGTGGCTTCAGTTATATCTTCAAGTTACAGTTTAAAGATTAAATATTCAGAACATTTATTACTGAAAAAAGAGTACTACTAATTTGAAGGCAGAAATAGATTTGAAGTATCTATATTATTTATAATATTTACAAAGCTAATTTATTGCATTGATGATTACCTGTGCAAATTTCCTAACACTGGATTCGAAATCTAGTTTCTGTGTTAGGTTACTTGTTAGTTAGCAGAATATTTGTCAAAATGTAGTAATTGTGTGGTATAATAATTATTTGTTTATTTATATTTGTTTACCAGGGTAGTACATTGATCAGTATTGATCAATTTTAGACTCAGCCCTGGAGAAATATAAAGCATTTCACAAAAAAAAAAAAAAATACAGAAATGTAAGCAATAACAAAGTAGTTTGGACTAATTGCATAGAAACAAATGTGTACATACATCCTAGTGAGCAAGTACAGTACAATGTACAAGCAGAGCGTAATGTATAATATCTACATTAAAGTGAATCGATCTTCAATAAATCATGACAAAAAGAGACTTGGAAAGGCGAGGGGTTAGGTGATATGCCCTGTGTTGAAGCAGCAGCATTTGGCTTGGATGAAGAAGTGCTCTTGAAGTTGTATTCTGAATTTGAAATAATTCTTCATGTCCCTATTGTTAATGGCAAGAGCTTACTAAATATAGCAGGAGCTTGAGAGAAGAAAGCAGGTACAGTGCCGTAGAGTTTAGTTCTTGGGGTAAAGAGAGTTGGTGTGGCTTGTGACGTGTCTCAGGTTGTATGAGGAGTTTTTTTGTGAAGTCTAGTTGCAAGGACAGTAAATCTGTGCAGGTGGATTCATTTGTACCATTGTGATTCTAAAAGTAGGTTACATCTTTGTTTTATGGGTAGCCATTTATTTTTTATTAGGGTTGATAGAGTAATGCTTACAGAGAAATTAGTTTTTAATGAGTTGGTAGAGATAGTTTGGAGCGTGACAATATTTTTCTTGGCAGCAGAAGCAAAACTTGGGAGCTCATATTCACAATGAGAAAGGAAAACTCCTTTGCCAATGGCTACTCCAGCTGGTTAGGATAGAAAAAGGGAGATCTTTTTATGTCTCACTTTGTCTATGTAGCCTTAGAAGGTCTGCTTTGAATTCTTGGATTGTGGGGCTTGACCTGATGTTAGGAGAAATGTTATTCTATAGTTTATTGCCTATAACTGAGAAAAACATAATCAATGTAAGGGAAGTTGCTGGTCTTTGAAGGAATAAGGCAGAGTTATTGTGGAAGTAAAATTTGTAGATCATAGTTGCACTATGTATTTTACCAACAGTTGTGCAAAGCAAGACTGTAAATGGACTTACAGATAAGCAAAGGAAATAAGTGGTTGGGCATTTCATGAATCAGAAACCATTAAGTACAAGACAGAGTGGTACAATGATGTCCATAGGATGTACAGAGAAAGAAAAATGTATAGATTTGATTAAACAAAATTTGGAAGTTTAACTAAAAGTCCTCCAGTAAGATGTCCCTGATTAGAAGAGAAAAAGATGGATTTGGTTTAGGAAAGTAAGGCAGTAAGAATGCTTCAGACCTTCATGGGAAGATATAGTATTGTATCTCTACAGAAAAGTATGATTTGCATATACATTGCTTCCTCCATTTACCTAAGTGCAGTAGCAGTAAGGTGGATTTAAATTCTGAAGTATCAGCAGGGTCGATGTTGTTTATGCACTTGGAACATGGTGGCTATCTTTGAATTTCAGGGAAAAGGTTATTATGTTAGATAGAGATGTTAAAGGGGGTGATCTATTTGATGATTTCAGATGGTTTCAAGTCTTAATGAACCACAAACAGAGATAATCACTTCAGTGACATCAGTGATATGTTTACATATTTTAAAAAAATCCCTTAGAAGGAGAATGACAGATATAAGGATAGAATTGATGAGACATTATTTTGATTGGAGTTTTTTGATCAGATGAAAGTTGGATTAAAAGAAGATTTGTTACCCAGCACACGTGGGGTAATTTGTGATAGTTTATTGTTATTTTTTTGTATATCCAACAATTTTACTAATTTCTTCCCAGATTATTTTGACATTCACAAGAACTTTAACTTTCTGATTTTTACCTGTTAGTAAGCATCATTGCTTCAACAAATTGCTTTTGTTGGCTTAGTTAATCATTTGAAAGTATTCTAGATGATTCTTAGGACAAGTAACTTTCTTGCAGTTGGACCAAGCAGGCTATCTTCACTGCACTATATGATGGTATTCCCTAGACATCTGTCCTTCTTTATAATGTTTCTTTAGCTGCTGGATAGTTCAGTATTGTTTTGTTTGTATAACCTAAGCCGTATGTTAGCTAGGGAAGTTCAGGCAATGTTGACCATGATGGCTTGGTAGAACTT
>NC_056742.1:86191971-86211971 GCF_019279795.1 Protopterus annectens
TTATGGAGAGGTTCAATATAAATATGCACTGATACTAGTTGGTTTCTTTTTGGAGAATGAAAAAAGCAGCACAAACTGGTGAAAAAATTCAGAATCACATAGGAGATGGCATTCTGTGAATTGGTAGTAGTAGTGCCAGCAAAGAGTAGTATGGAAAGGATATGTGGAAATGATACTTATATGGTGTTCAGTGAGTGGACTGTCTACACATAATAAGGTTTAAGACAAGGGAAATAGTCCTACAGTTAGACTTGTTTTAAGGTTTGAATAAGGTGATACTGGTATAGATGATGTACAGGTTTCACCTTAGTGAAGCTGTGATGAAGTTGTACTTATTGGTTAACTTATTGGTTAACTATAGTTGTGGGTGGGGTAATATAGGTATACTGAGCAGCCAAGGGCTCCAGATTATGCAGAATGTTCCTCATTCGACCATAAGCGAACCCATTGAACAGTGCTGGCTCTGCTAGATGGCAAAAATATGAGGCAAAAATGTGGGCATTCTGCAAAGTTCTGGACAGTTGAGATGTATGAAAGGGTGAATGTGTGTGTGTATGTGTGTGTGTGTGTGTGTGTGTGTGTGTGTGTGTGTGTGTGTGTGTGTGTGTGTGTGTGTGTGTGTGTGTGTGTGTGTTTGCATGTGTGTATTTTGGTTGAAAGACTATGGCCATGGTCAGGGTACTCTTTTCACGCAGTGCGAAAATAGGGTGTTCCACATTTTGATTGGTTGTCACACATTGCCATGGTCTGTGTTCCACACTGGCCTCTTAGCAGGTTGATACATGTGTAGGTATAACTGGAGGGTAGTTGGTGGAAGGATGGGAGTTAAGTGATCCTTAATGAATTGCCAGGCAAACCAGTCTGTCCATGCATGCATACTGTACTGTGAACCTAGGCAGTCTAGGGTGACTCTGTGCCAATAAAATTCAGAGGACAAAATTTTAATTTTTATACGACAGTAGCACAAAAGCTCACTGTTTTATAAAGGACACCAGAAGGTCTACAGTGAGAAGAAATACCAGTTGAACACTGGTATTCCTGCTCTGTTCTAGGGCCAGAGGCTACTACACTTCTGGGATGTTTGTAAGAGCAGGATGAGGATTCCAACTTGGATCACAGGGGTTTCTCTGGAAGATTAACAAAGCTATATGTAGACTGAATGTAGTACTCATGATGTACAGGAAGGAAGTATAACATATTAAACTACAAGTATATATGTTGCCTAGTAGATTTTTCAGCATTAAAGACTACTACACAGAACCTGGTAGCTTGCAATAATCTTTAATGCACGCTACCTAGTAGCCATGCCACAACAGTTTGTGTGTGTGTGTGTGTGTGTGTGTGTGTGTGTGTGTGTGTGTGTGTGTGTGTGTGTGTGTGTGTGTGTGTGTGTGTGTGTGTGCCATGCCACTTACTGATTTCTTGAGGCAGCAGTAAAGTGTTAAAAGTTTGCCATGTGAGGAAAGGAGAAGCCAGAACATACTGCACCCTATGAGGAATGGAATAACATAGGTAATTAAGAACCAGACCCATGTTCCCATGGAAGCACAAGGCAAATAAACTCAGATGCATGGGTAGCAGCAACAGATCATACAAAGGCAGCAACTTATTTTACCAGGTTGTCTAACACTTTTATTAGTATTCAGGTTTAGATGCACAATAATTTTTAGGCTTCACAGGTCATCAATATCTTCTACAAAAACAAAACAAGTTATCTAAAATATATATTTTATAATTAATATGATTCCTATATCCACTGCAAAGACTGTCAATGTCAACTATGTGCAGTCATGTCCCTTAAGGTTGTTTGATCTTAATTTTAATAGTGGTTACAAATGTTTAGGGATTCTTTATCGATCTTTCTGTATATAATCTCCAAAGACATTTTTATCAGTACACAAAGCAGCATATAGTATTTCATGGGAAGACCTTCTGCTGTCTAGTAATATGAGTACATAACTTGTTCTTGTACATTTTCCATTCAAGAAACAAACCTGAGGAGTGACCGTGAAGCACAATTGCTCTGTATTTCTAATTATTATTCTGCAAATAAATGACATTTTGCATATTAATAACATCACAAATAAATTGTAGCAACTAATGACAGTCACTATACAAGGAAAAGCTATCAAAACTATCTGAAGATTTCTGCATTATTATTATTATTATTATTATTATTATTATTATTATTATTATTATTATTAACAGGCTAAGTCCCACAAGATGCTTCACTTTTCAGCAGTAAACCAGAAACTTGATTATTTGTCATTTTGTTAGTGTGATACAATATATTGCTGTAGGGTTTTGGAAACAGATCAAGGCAGGTAAGAGCTTTTACTTTTAGTTCATTACCATAACCACTAAGCTGTGTTTTCCAGCTAATACCTTATTATAGTTTGAGTGTTTTAGTCCATCAATAAAATATATGTCATTATGCATCAGTTTGTACAATTAACTGTTTTATATTTCTATAAATATTCATGATGGAGACTAATTTTGCTCAATCCATCATACAGGAATGATGAGTCCAGGAAAAGAAATTGCTCTGCTAATGACCTTTTAAGCAAATTAGCACATGTTTTCCTGCATAACAATGATTTTCATTCATCTCTCATCAAAAAATTTAAATAAGGACACATCACATCATAAATGTATCATGACTTTAAAAAAGCATCTTACCCGACCTGTTGCTTATCTCAATATGGCCACTGCATGCAGCGTATGCATTCAGTGTAGCTTCATAGATACAGATTAGATGGCTGCTTAGCACTGATTTTGGGGAAATTAAACACAATTTAGCATTAAAGTACTGAACATCAACATTTTCTCCTGTCTTGCAGACCATACCACTAATAGTAACAGTTCAAACAAATGTTTTTCATCTGAATTTCCAAACACTTATGTTATAAAAGGTATATTATTCACACTATCACTAATACATGGCAGCCCTGTTTTGTCATTTAATGCATAACAAGGACATTTAAGGAGATTTACAAGAAAGCTGTCTGCTTTATCTTGTGGTATTTCAGTAAAGATTAAGTGCATATTTTGGTAGCATTTGTATTATGGAATCAGTGTGAGTAAACTGGACATTAAAATTGGTTGATTGAATGATGATACTCCAACTATTTTAAAATATTTTGAACACATTAAGAACCACCTTGTCACATTTTGTTTCTGAATCAGAGCTAACTGAGTTTAATACAGAGACCTTAAAATAATGTTCAGAATACTCCACAATACGCCTAGCCAGGGCATTATATGGGTTGACTTTCATAGTATCATAAATATTTTCACGAAGCAGAAAAGCTCAGCAAAAACAGGACCCAGAAGCACCAAATATGTAAAACTAATACCACAAAAACGAAAGAACTTCCACAATAGATAAACTACAGACTTCGAAAGTAGATTCAATGTAGCTGAAAAAAGTATGGAACACCAAAATTAGCGCTTTCATTCACTTTATTTGATGTGAACTTCTTCAGAAACAACTTACCCAACCATTACAACACTTTAAAAAGTAATAAATAATATAAAATGTTTTTTACAGATGAAGTAATTTTATTAACATTTTATTTTATATTATATGTATTCATTATATATTTTTTTATTTATTTTTTATGTATTGTTTACAATAATGTGTATATATATATATATATATATATATATATGTATATTTATAGTTTACATCTTTAAGAAATCAATTAATTAATTAATTACATCATAGAACATGTGATGGTTATTTTACTATTTAAAGTGTTGTAATGGTTGGGTAAGTTGTTTCTGAAGAAGTTCATGTCAAATAAAGTGAATGAAAGCGCTAATTTTGGTGTTCCATACTTTTTTCAGCTACATTGAATCTACTTTCAAAGTCTGTAGTTTATGTAAAACTAATAGTTGTTTTAAAATACAACCACTGCTCAGTCCTTTCAAAACATTTAATGCTGCAATAAGCGATAAAACCGCAATTAATTTAAATCCAAGTGCTTTCGCTCGGGTAAATCCGAGCTTTATCAAGGAAAAGTAAAACTGTGATTCCAACCTTTAAATACCTTACTTGGTTAAATCACATGACGCTTTCTAATGAGTACCTCCTTAATTAACTCATAAAAACAAGAATAGGAGTAAAATTTACGGGCATCTGATCTTTTTAAGTATAGTTCTTGTACTATTTCTAACTTCTTATAAATATGTCATTGACACTTTTGAGTCATGCTTCCATAGATGTAAACTTATCCAAATAATCATTAAAAGATTTTTATAATCAAAATAATCAAAATTAAATAAAATAAAATAAAATAAACATTTTTTATATACACTATTAAGGTGAATAAAAATTATTGCTTTGTACACATAAAAATCCTGTGAGAAAATTTTTTTTTATATATATAAAAACATAATTTCATTTGTGGTTTTTAATGTGTAATTAAACCAACCTAAGAATGTATTATTTTAAATGTAGTTTCCCATATGGTGAACCTTCTGCTTTAATGGTCAGAGAGCCATTAACCCTCCATCCCTTATGTCCCTTAAGGTCAAGTTGCTTAATAATAATAATATAATTATGGTATAATGAACAGTGTTTTTTCTTTGATCCTAAAGGCGAGCTTGCCTTAGTTTTAAAACACTGTTGATGTTCAAACTATCATTCAATCCGGGAAACCTGGTTGAATCCAGTTTGAGTTGCCAAAACAATTCCCGGTATTCCAACCTGGTTTCCCAGCTACCCCCACGTACATCAGGTGTTGTCTGTTCTAATACTACAAATTTAATAACCATCTCTTTGCAAACCAAAGAGTGTTTGTAGAAGGCGTTGCTCTCTTTGCAATTGACAATTTCATTAAAATGTTCATACACTCTTCTCCTAAAAACTCTTTCTGTCTAACAACTATTAGTTAAAGGGCTGGTAGACCTTTTGGTGAGTAAACGAGCCCTTAGTACTTTGCCTGAGGACATGAGAATCTGGTTGGCAGATATGGAATTCAATACCACAGATGAGTTGGGGAAAAAGGAGACTTATACCTAGTAAGCAGGGCATCACTGCACAGTAAAAGGATACCAAGTCCTGCACATGGGTCTAATGGAACCCATGGTGGGCAGCCTAAACTGCCCCATGAGACTCCGCCAGTAACAGGCGAAGCCACTAGTTCAGGTGCACGGCCAAGATCAAGGGTTAAATTAGCATATATATGTCCACATAGGTAAGTTGGGGAACAAAAGGTGGGGGAGCCTGTAAATAGGAATGGCACAATGCCTGTGGTAAGTTATCTGGAGTCAACAAGGGTACCAAACAACCACAAGAGGTTATATCCTATCTTAGTAGATGGGAAACAGGCCACTGCTAAGAGAGACACAGACTCTGACCTAATCATTATGACACTTACAATGGTTAAAGAGGAGCAATACTTGCTTGGGCAGTCTACTCCAGTCAGTGCTTTAGGGAGGATTCCATTCTAATTAACTTTGGCTAGGGTTCACCTTGACTGGGAGAGTGGAAAAGGAAGTAAGCAAGTAGGTGTGTTTGAGGATATCCCTGCACATGTCCTGATAGGGAATGATTTTGGCAATGCAGTACCTTGTGTGCATGCAGTTACATGCTATCAGGCTTGGAGACAAGCATGTGGTCTGGTAGCTTGGGGGTGGACTCAGACAGACCGCACATTTGAAGCCAGGACTGGTGAGGTGGCTACTTCTGTGAGGGAAATACCCTGTAGCATTGAGACTGAAGGTAATCAGAGCTGCTTGGGGGTACTGATGTTCCCTTGGACAGAGTGATTGCAAGGGCAGAGGAAAGTAGTAGTACCCAGGTTGACAGTAAGGCACTGCTGTCAGAGGATACCAAACTTCCTGTGGAAGGGCAGCTGGGAAGGGTTGCAAAGAGAGGGCTGAGACAGGCTCAGCTCTCAGACTCCTGTATTACAAGGCTTGAGGTAGGTAGCCAGGAAGTCACCTGATTCTCAAGGAAAAGGGGAATCTGTATACTGGGACAAAATGTTACTGTATAGAGAGTAGACCCCTGAGGGAGGGCTAGAAGATGAGGTAATACAGCAATTTGTACTGCCCAGAGTCTACCATCTATCACCTCTAGCCATAGCCCATGATATTCCCTTTGCAGGTCATATGGGCATACAGCATGCAAAGAGACATATTATGCATAACTTTTATTGGCCTGGGATTTCCTTGGATGTAACAGGGTACTGCAGGACCTGTGAGCAGTGCCAAAAGTTAGACAAGGCAGGAGACAAGGTCAAAACTCCTTTGGTGGCTTTGCCTGTGATTGAAGAGCCATTTCAGTGGGTAGCTATGGATATTGTGGGGCCTCTAAGTACCCCAAGTTCCACAGAGAAGAAGTGCATCCTAGTAGATTATGCTACCAGACACCCTGAGGTGGTGGCTCTGTCCTCCATCGAGGCAGACAAGGTGGAAAATTCTTTGCTAGAGACTTTCAGCAGGTTAGGTTTCTGAAAAAGAAATACTAACTGACAGAGGTGCTAATTTCATGTCAGACCTGCTGGCTTGTTTGTGGGAGCACTGCGGGTGATTCACCTAAAGACCACCCGCTACCACCCCCAGACTAATGGTCTGGTGGAGAGGTTAAACTCTACACTAAAGACAATGCTACAGGCATTTGCAGACCAGCTTAAGAGGGAGCTGGGCAAATATCTGCCCCATATGCTGTTTGCTTAACAGAGAGGTGCCCCAGGAATCCACATGTTTTTCACCCTTTGGTTTGCTGTATGAGCAGAGGGTGAGGGGACCTCTAGTTCTGATTTGTGATGAATGGGAGGGTGAGTGTGAATCCCACAATGAGTCTATTGTGGCATATGACCTAAACCTCAAGACAAGGCTCAGGGAATTCATGGGCTTGGCCCAGGAGAACCTGGCAGAAGTCCAACAGCAGAAAAAGGTCTGGTATGACAGGAATGTTCGAGCCAGAGATTATGCTGTAGGGCAGAAGGTCATGGTTCTCATTCCTGTCAGACAAAACAAGCTGCAACCAGCTTGGGAGGGACCCTTCAAAGTGGTAAGGAAGGTCAGTGATGTTAGCTACATGGTAGAACTGCTTGGCAGGAAGCAGGGACATAAACTGTACCATGTTAACATAATGAAACCTTACCATGATAGGGAAGCCCTGGTGCTAAGTATTTGCAGTAGGAAGCAGGAGGAGTCTGAGGGGGATCTATGGCTACAGGGAGCCAGCCAGCAAAATCCCAAATTACTATGGTGGAGACTAGGGTTGCAGACATATGAAAGGACAGTGCAGCACTGTCCTGCAGTCATCAATGTCAAGGCAGCTGGTATCTCAAGACAGGAAATGGGGTAATATATTCCCAGATAGGCTCATTCCTCTCTAGCAACATTTCTCAAGGATCACTTGAAAAACTAGCTTGAGTCTTCATGAGTCTTCAAAGAGGAGAAGAAGTGCGGTGAAAGGAGATACTGCCAGCACAGCTAGCTGGAATTTTGTAAATAATTATACGTCATTGGTGAATATCAAAATGATTTATCTACAATGCTTGTGTTACAAATGTATTAGAACTGTATGTCATGTGTACATCAAACTGCTTGTAGAGATGTGTGTGTTAAAAAGGTATTTGTAAAATGCTTGTGTTTAAAATGGATTCATAGTTTGCCCTACTGGAAATGAACAGAAATGGACATGCACTATTGTAACTGTTTAAATGTATATATTTTAACAATGGTAACTGGAATACAGGAGGTTAACTTCAATCCAGCAAAACTTCAGAAAAATAACTGAAATTAAATTACTTTATGGCTAGGCCATAAAAGATGGTATCTTTCAGTTTTCAGTGCAGCAAGAGACACAATGTCTGTACTAGGAGCTTTCTGCATTGTTTTTAGGATGAACTAATTACTAGTCTTGAAAGCATGAAGGAATGCAATTGTTTTATGACTTTCAGCATCTGTCAGAGATCTGAGGAGAAGCCCTTGTCAGTATATTTTTACAGGTAGATGCTAAATACTGCCAGTTTCAGCAATGAGGGTTGGCCTGGAAACTAGAAATCAGATGACCAGACATGATGTCATTCTGCAATCTATTGCAGCAGTAATATTTTAGATATTAATTTGAGAAGTCTCTTAGTGAGACAGAGTAGTCTGCCTTATGTTTTGGACCTGACAACAAGATCCACTCACCACATCTGTCTTGCTCTATTAGTAAGTTCTAAGGTTATAGTATAATTCTCTTAGATTCAGTCAGGAATACAGTGATGCTTAGTTTAGATATTTTTCTTTATTTATTTGAGACTGTCCTGCAATGTTGTTTTAAACATTTTCTGTGTTTTTTTAACTCTGATGTCACTGTGAATATATATTTGGTAGTCTCTTGTTCTTTTATTATTTATTGTTAAATATATTTAAACCGTTCATTGTGTCTGATCTGTGTAGAGATATTTCAGTTTTGAGAGTACTTGCATACTTATTTGGTGATACTGTGTGGGCCGCTCCTAATAACCTTGCTCTTGGTCAAACTACCATTTGTGTTAATATTGTGTTAATATTAATAGTACATAGCAAGATTGGACACCCTTTGTTATGGGCCTTAAAGTAGCTGATAAGGAGTGACTCATGGCAGTAATAACTACCTTATAGTCTGGGCAGAAGGAGGCATAACTAGTAAACCTGTGCCAGCCATTCCCAGGTGTGTGTATGTGTAAATCAAACCTCAAAGTGTGTGTGTGTGTGTGTGTGTGTGTGTGTGTGTGTGTGTGTGTGTGTGTGTGTGTGTGTGTGTGTGTGTCAGGTACTTGTGCAGAGACACAAAGCACTGGTTGGACTGAGAGGGTGCTGGGGGTCTTGGCTTGGTCACTCAACTGAGATCTCAACTCTATAACTGTGCTTGTTGGGAGTCTTATTGGCAGTCTGTAGAAAGATGGAGAAACCAGTCCCAGACTGACTGTGGTCTTAGGGGAAATCAAACTTGAGGTAGAGAGCTGCATCTGGAAATACTGTGTGCGCACTTGTCATCCTCCCAGTGAATGTTCCACCACTGTTGCCAGTGGTGAGGATTGAGGCACCTTGATTACTGGTTGACAGTGGAGGGTCATCACATGGATAATATAACCGTCATAGTTTATTAATACAAAAATGCATTGTAAAATAACTTGAATGTGTTATGAGAGCAGTGTTTTTTTTTTTGTTTTAATTGGTTTAAAAAGATTGTTTGGGATTCTTTGATAAGTGCAGCTAGCTAATGTTTGTGTTGTGCACTCTGCATGAGGAAGTTCACAGCCAATTAGACATGTGTTAATATTGTCTGAAGATCATCCACACCTTGTGCATGGGTGGTATAGACACACACGCACAGACACACACACACACACACACACACACACACACACACACACACACACACACACACACACACACTAGTATTATGCCAACGGTTGCATTTGTATGAATCCATACCAGTTTCTTCTCTATAACCAATGTGATTTAAATGGTAATGTGTTGTTAATATTGAGTGGTGGCATTAATTATGAACTGAGTAGTTATTTGAAAGATCATGAAGTGGGTATTTAATTACTGCTGATTTAATGAGGATTGTATGCCTTTCTTACGTTGAGTATGAATATGACGGAATGATTGAAAAGAGTTAAAGTGATACTAGGCCCCATAGTACTTTTCTGAGAAGCAGCCAGTTAGCTTACCTGCACTAGGTTCAGATCCAATGCATTCTCCGGCTGAGTGGCTGCAATGCTCACAACAACCTTGAACTAGCGAAGACTAGCATTTCAAATTAAACTATGAAGTAAAGTAACTCCTTTTACTTTTAGCCTGTGATAATACACTTAAATCAGTGCCACATCTTTTACATTTAGAAATATTATTGTAACAATAATTTAAACTTTAAATGCCTCTTTGGGTATCCTGTCCCGAGCAAGGTGCTGCAAAATAAAATAAAAAGTACTCATACCTCTATTGAGCTGTGATGGTAAAAGCTGTTTGTATCTTAGTTTAAACCAGTCCTTTCATACTATGTCCTCTTTTTTTCTGATACCATTAGGTGAGCTCAGTGTTCTTTTTCGCTGTGCCTCCTTCTCATTACAGTTTTTCTGCAAGAAGGGAATGATCCAGGCTAGAGCTTAGCATTTTTGTGCTCTGAATCCCTGCTTCTGATGTCACAGCTGTTTGCTGTCACTTGAATGGACCTGTTAACTGATGACACACACATTCAGCTTATTGGGAGCTCTCCTTCTGGCTGCTTCCCACTGTCTGTTCAGCCAAGGCTTGTCTGCTGTTTATTCCTACAGCTTGCCAAACAACAGGGACCCTGCTCAAAGGTACAATGTCACAGAAAAAAATGAAAAGCTATCAGACTACTGCTATGAACTCTTTGTAGCTTAGTTTAAACTGAAGTCTTTTAATCTTTCATCTGCTGGAGTCTCACTGCTTTTTCTGAGTTACCTTTGTGATCCTCTTCCTTTTCATGTGTCCCCTTCCATGACCGTCTCTTGCTTCTCAAAGGTCAGTCCTAAGTTACAGTAATGATACAGTGTAAGAATGCATCAAAAGGATGATACCTTGCTGATTTTTCACTTCATATATCTACAGAATCTGCTTTTTACTTTTATTTTTCTTTATGTGTATATACTAGAGTCTTTCTTTCTCTTCTTGAAGAGGAGAGTGACAGAAAGACTGTGAAAGAAATGAAGACTTCGTCTTCTTCTTCTTCTTCTTCTTCTTCTTTCGGCTTTTCCCAGTTAGGAGGAGCTGTGAAAGAAAAAAAAAAAAAAATATATATATATATATAATGTGCATACTTTAGCAGACTTTGGAAATGTATATGAATAATTTGTATATACGTACCACTACTTACGTGACTGTATTTTAAAGCATGCAATAAAGCCTCATGCAGTGCTGAGTTGTCTGAGACTGAGGGTGGTATTCATAAATGTGCATTGTGAAAGTAAGTAAAATGTGTGAAAAGTGTTTTTATTTATTTTTTTGCCAGTATGCAAATGCAGTAAATGTGAACTAGCAATTAAACTGTGAAGCATACCTCTTAACCTCTTAGAGCAAAAAATCTGGACAAAGCCTAAAATTGTGGAGGGACAAATAGGGACAGATTTTAAATATCGCTCTTACAAAACTTAGAAAGTTGATAGAATAATAGGTTTTGGATTAGCATGAATTTTCTGAAGGATGTGGAGTCTTAAACTCAAATGTTTGACATTATTTAATGACTTCAATCTTCAGCTATTTGTCAGAAAAGTACAGATTTTAGGAGTAACACACCAAAAATAGGAGGCAAAAGTCTGGACATTCTGCAAAAAATCTGTACAGTTGAGAAGTATGCTGTGCAGAGATGGCAGTGTGTAAATTTGGATAAGAAGTGCCCAGGAAACCTTGCATTGTTTGCACATATATGCATAAGTTTACAATGTATTTTTATGAGCTTCTGAACTTCTTCAGTAAGTATTGCTTTGCGGTAATATTACAAAAAATGACAGTAAGGGACTGCATGTAACTGAGTCTAGTGTCGCTGGCTAGTGGTTTAAAGGCAGTTTGCAAGCAGCCTTAGTCTGCGGGTGCCATTGAAGGACATGACTTTATTGAAGTTATAAGTATGGAAAGAGGTTGAATAGAGATGCATGACAAAATGGGAAAGACTGGACAAGGACAACACAGTAGGATGACATAATAGGATTGCATTGGAGGAGGCAGAAGAAGATCTTTTTTTTTTGGTGGGGATAGAGCACCCTTTTCTGAAATACATAAAGGAAGAGGGGGGAAGTTAAATGATTTTAAGGGAAGAAATGATAGGTAGAAAGAGATAAGGTTATTGACAGTAACATAGACAGACAAGACAGAGAGGTGTGGGTGCTCACATAATAGGTTGGGTTCACAAATGGAAGGGAAATAGGTAACAGAAGATAGACAAATGTTGATAGGATGGAATTGTAGCAATGCTGTAGGCTGGCTCTGTCACAAAAAGGTGGGTATACAGATGATGGGGGTGGTACAACATAGGCTTCTACAGCTATTATCCCAGTCTGGTGACACCTACTCAAAGCCCTGCCCTGTGCAGCCTAGGTGGCAGACCCCAATGTTGAAGATGTAACCTCTAATAGCTCAGTGGTTGGAATCTGCTTGGTCAGTGAGTTTTGCATCTGCTGCAGAAGATCTCCCCAGCCCTCTTAGCTGCAGCCTCCTCCATAGCTTGGTAGTTAGTATTGCTCAAGATGGTAGTTGCTACACCTCAGGCTGCCACAGGAGAGGATCCACCACCCATCCATCTTGGTAAAGCAGACTCATGTGTCCATCTTGGTAAAGCAGACTCATGATGTGCTGTGTATGTGGGGGGCATTTCTCCCTGGGTACAGTGGATGGCTGCAGCCAGGGTGCCCCAGGCTCTTCTGGGTCTGTAGAGGAGACAGAAAGGAGAAAATAAGAAGAAATCATTAGACAATTATGATATTCTAAATTATCTTTATTACTAAAAATGTATTCTTGGATGGAAGAAATACATACAGGGTCGGGGAACCAACTAACCCAGCCTCCTGTGATCTCATCACATGCTGCAAAACAAAAATAAAAGAGGAGAAAAGGGGTATTAGTAACAAAGCACTGTCGTGTCTGCTGTATTCAAAAAAATCTATTTCATAATAAAGACTTGTTATATTTGCTGTGAAAACTGCAGTCCTGCTAGAGTACTTATTTATAGTTGCTAAATATAAACAATGTGTAAAACATCACAGCATGACCCCAGCCTTTGTGTAACTGCAAGCATACCACTGGGTACAGTAAGAAATACCTGCGTATTGAAATACGTGGTCTATTCTGCACCAAGTTAATAATTTTCAGTGAGTTATTCACTTTATGTAGTACATGCATGAGACAGTGCTTAAGATAATACATAGGAAAAGTTATACAAAGCTAGAAAGTTTTCAGCAGTATGATAACCTTTTAAATTAAAATATATTTTTAAGAAGAATAAAGTCTATGCAACTTCTCCTTATAAGTAAAATGCACTGTATGCTGGTTGTTGCTGCTGACCACAAAGATTAATTTGTTAAGTACTTTAAATGCAGAGAATGCAAAGATAGAATTAGGTTGGCAGTAATGTCACTATGTGGCACATCTCATTACTAAGGGTTTTGCATCCAGGAAGAAAGAGGTCATTGTCTCCCTCTACTTTTCCCTCATTAGGCCAATCATTGAGTGTTTGAAGCTCTACACCCGACAATTAAGCATCAGGATGTTTTTTTCTGAACACAACAATAATATTACTAATAATTGTGCTGGTGTTTTAAAAAGAAAAAAGTATGTTTATTCCCCCTAATCACATGGAGGTCCTCATTTTTGAAAGGATGTGTGATACAGAATTTAGAAAAATAATTCAGAATAAAAACACCAATTTTTGTACACAACATAACAATCTCAGCCATGAGGAAAGACTCATTTTATGTAATCTAGCAAAAAACACGGATATTAGAATTCTGAAGCCAGATAAGGGGGGGGCAGCCATTATGGGTCATATTGACTATGTATCTATGATGCATGTAATTTTGAATGACACAAATACATACGACAGAGTGTCAAAAAATTAAATTAATAGAGCTTACACTGGTGTTGATATGTATTTAATGGACGCTCTATACCAAGGTGTCTTAGATGAGAATGAAGTAAACTTTTTGATTGTCCCCCATCCAACCACACTGGTCATTTTTGGGATTCCTAAAATCCACAAAAATGTCAACAACCCACCTTTTAGACTTATAGTGGCAGCCAGGGGTTCAAAGACTGAACCCCTGGCAGCATTTGTGGATGTAGGGTCCCAATGTGTTGTTAATGGCGTTGAACATATCCTGAAGGATACATGGCATTGTTTGGAACATTTGAGACATATCGATAGTTCTACTCGATATTCTTTCCTTACTATTGATGTGGTGAATTTATTCACAGTCATTCTACATGAAGAGGGATTAAATTGGTTTAGAGAATCATTGCTTACATGTGACAAGATAGACAAAGATAAGATTGATATACTGGTAGAATTGATGGAATTGGTTCTTAGGAACAACTATTTAACTTTTGAAGGTGAATTATTTCATCAGATTGCTGGGGTAGCCATGGGTGCCAAGTGCGCCCCTGTGTATGCCAACTTGATATTGTTAAATTGGGAAAGATCTTGTATTTTTCCCACAAATTATATGCAAAATATTTTGATGTACAATCGTTTTCTTGATGACATCCTGATTTTGTGGCAGGGTAGTGAGGAGGATGCTAAAACATTTGTAGAATATTTGAATCACACTACTACCTTTCTTGAATTTACTTATACCTGGCATCAGTCTGAAATTGATTATCTTGACATTCACCTTAAGACCACTGATATGGGGTTGCAAAGTAATATACACAGGAAGAAGACCCATTCAAATTCTCTATTACACTTTAACAGCTGTCATCCTTACCACCAGAGAAAAAGTATAATAAAAGGTCAAATGGTGAGGTTGTCAAGATTGGTCAGTGATGAAACTTTTTTGAAAGAAATGTACACCTTAGTAGGGATGTTCTTGGAGACAGGCTACCCATTGAAGTTGGTTTTATCTATAAAACGTGAAGTGGTGTCTAAAAGGTCCACATCATTCTCTCCCATTTTAACATCAGGTATTAAAATTGTGAGTGGCTGTAGGAGGGACAACTCTGATGCATTTGTTTTAAAATACAACTTTTTGAGTACCCCTCTCATTGAAGCGACTAATAAACTATGGCAGGTTTACTTTGATGAACACACTAAGACAAAGTTGGGGGCCCAACCTAAGGTGGTTTTTAGTAGGGGGAAAATGTCAAAAACATCTTGGAGAACAAGAAACACAGATGGTACAAATCTTTGATGGTGAAGTGTGGGACATGTAAATTTTGTGGTTACATCAACGACGGGTCATATGTGGCGATCCATGGGTATGACTATGCCTTGTCATGCCCAGATAGATGTAGCTGCAGCACCACAATGTTGATTTATGTAGCCACATGTGTCAGTTGCCACACCTTCTACATGGGAAAATCTGTCTGGAAGTTAAAGGACAGGATTGGGGAACATCTAAGGGCCATTAGAAGGAAGGATGGACACAATGCACTATTCAATCATAGTGTCGGTTGTCCTGATTTTAAGAAATTAATTTTCTTTGTTATTGATCATGTGGTACCAAGCTGTAGGGGTGGTGATGATATGCTCCTGGTAGAAAACAAAGAACTTAGGTGGCAACTGAGGCTTAATGCCATGCAACCACCAGGAGTAAATGAAGGCATTTTTCTTATACCTGTTCTAAAGCAGAGATCTAATTTTATTTAATTCATTTAGGTTATTGGCCAGGATGTCAATTTTACATTTGAACCAGTTTTGTTATGCTGCGGGAACCCTGCAAAAATCCAGTTTGTAATAATGGGCTGGTAAAATTGTTTATGATTTTATTTAGACAAAAGACATTTTTTGGTTTTCATTTTGATGAACTGCAATAGCATTTTCTGTTTCCATTGTTATTCATTTATTTTCCACACCTTAGTGTTTTTAACCTTTAGGGAGCTTCTTTTAAAGTATTATTACATGTTTATCTAGTTCTTTAACTAATTGCATGGTTATAATACCCTATGAAAATGTTTATATTACATTAGGTATTACACATATTGCAAAATGTGTTTTTATTTGTTGAACGGGGTTTTACATTAGGTACTTTTTAATTGCTGGTTACTGCAATGCATTATTATACTGCTGATGATTGGTTAATTACTTGATTGTATGATGGTTTTATCTATTTATACTTTTGTATCATTATGTTTCCTTTGACTCTGATGAAGCCAATTACTGGCGAAAGTGCTTAGTCTAAGGAACTCATTGTGGTTAATAATGTTGGTGTGTTTCTGGTTGATTGTTGGAAATTGCTTTTTTCACTTTCCTAGTCATATTCCCTGTTGGGAATTGGTCTTTGTTGTGTGTCAAGTCATTGAGTACAATGCCCCATTTGGTATGTACCTCACTAAACACCTGCAACAACTGGAGAGGCCACAAACGTAGCTCACAAAGAGAATCCTAGACCTTAAACATTTGTCCTATATGAACAGACTAAAAAAAACTCCAACTATTCTGTGCCTCATATCGCCTACTTAGAGGTGATCTCTGCTTGACTTACAAAGCCATGTCTGACCCAGCTCTGTTAGAAATGCTACATCTAAAGAAATCCCAGTCCCTCCACACCACATGCTCCAGAGACCTCAACCTCATTACCACAATTAACAGAATATTCTGGAGGGACAGGTTCATAACCCAGAGACTGCCCATGCTATGGAATAGACTTCCCATACATGTCAAGCAGAGCACCTTACTGGCCCTCTTCAAGAGAAATGTTGATGAGTGGATGGGAAATAGAAAATTCACCCCAGGGATCACTCCAGTGGCTTTACTCAACCGAGGCACTGGGAACTAAGGTTGGGTGGCACGATGCCAGGGTTATCCTATGAGCTGGGCTTGTACAAGCTCCAGGCCCATTAGCCTAGTAAACACCTATGAACCTATGAAACTATGAACATGACTATGACAGTCTTAAAAAAATGTATTACTATACTAGTAGTTAAAAATTTCTTATTGAATGACCACTCCTGCATGTTTGCCACCCACCAGGCTGCCATTGAGCAGGTCATCATACCAGTGGCAACACTGCTCATCAGTATGTGGTTTACCAGTTAATGCTCTTAACTCATCAGTAAGTTGTGTACAAACATGTATCCTTCTAAGTGGCTCTCCTGTTCCAAATTGCAGCCTCCCACTGTATTGCCTACAGTAAAGATAAAGGAAGATCTTAATTGCTTGGCACACAAGATTGGGGTTCTGCCCTGAATTCTCACAAAAGACACGCTAGTATTGCAAATCAAAAAATAAAAATGGTTCCTATTTTGTGAAATTGAGAGTCCTGCAGTGTGAACCATGCCTAATGCAATGCCAGCATAAGCAGCTTAGGCAGCTAATAGGTTGCTTGAGTATGTGTGAGGTGCAGCAAATCCTGTACACAAGTAGGACATGTGCTTATGCTTACAGCTTTCATCACATGTTCACAATTATGAGAGCAGCCGCACATGTGCACAGTACTGTGATTCATAGAACAGTGTGCCTGCAAGCCTCATTTACATAAAAACTTTGCAGCCTCATTACAATTGGTTGAAATATCATGATCATTGTCATTGTCTGTAACACTGGCTACCACATCTTTGTAGAGGTCATTAGAAAGCCATATATAAATTTGTTTTTTGTGGAAAGTACAGTGAAGGGCATAACAAGGAGAAATGAGTCAGACTGATGTAATATAGTAAGGATAGTGTATGAAGTGCTTCAGAAGTACTGGTAAAAATCCAAGCACTTTTATTATTACAGTCGGCAAGTTATCAGATTCAGCCATTTTATGAGTATTTAATTTTGTAGCATATGCTGTAGTTGGCACTTTTCTATGTTTAATAAACAAAACATCCTCTCCTGCTACAGGTTAAAAAATGGCACTCAATAAAAGAATATACCAACACAGCCAGTAAAATAAAAAGTATACCAACACAAACAAAATAAAAAAAATTGCCAGCATAGTTAGTAAAAAATGCCATTACAATAAATTAATCAAAAATGATAGCAACAGAGATAAAAATAATTAATGAACTTGTTAATTCATTTAATGAATGGTATAATAAACTGGCAAATTACTTTAAAGTGGATACCCCCAATTTAGCTATCATTTTTGGACATGTGAATAATGTACGTCTGTGAATCACATCTTGTCAGAGTTTGTGTGGAGCTAGCACACGCATTTGTGCTGTGTATATGCATAATATCTATTAACACCACACTGTATGCAAGCACGGTGGTAGTATTGCTACAGCATGATTTTGTAGTTAAGATAATATAGCAGGACTTCTAGCAAAAGGATGTGTATATCCTACATGCACTCACTCATAAATGACATAAAGTGGGACTCACATTTATACTTCAGTTCTATCCAGCTTTTGAAGCAGAAGCTTTATGTACCCCAAAGTTCTCTGCAAAAGCAGTTATGGAAGTTAATTGTCTGACTTCATGTAATCTATTCCAGGTTTTAAATTCTGGCTACACATTTTGAGAATTGGTTAAACATATGTCTGGTGATTAATATAGTTTTTTAACGCTTAGTAAAAGCAAAAAGTTCAATAAAGTGGCAATAACTGAGTGACTTCCAAACAGCCAAATAAAGATCTATTATTGAAGAAATTAAATACCAAAATTGTTGAATCCCTAAATCTATAACATGATGGTGCATACATTGTTAAATAATATTGTCTCTTAATTAGAAAAAAATGCCCTGTTATGCCTACTTTTTTTACTATGCGTTTAACGTTTATTGATGTTTTAAAGATGCATTTTTGTATTTATTTATTTTAGAATTAAGTACTTTAACTTGCATTTACAATCAATGCCTTACATCTAATCATTTGCTCAGCATATGGAAATCAGTGCCACTCAGTCCTTTGTCAAAGTTATCTAACTCCATTAACACATCCCAGTCCCACTCAATATAGATATTACAAACATTAGGTAAAATTTTGGGAAAAAGTAATTTGCAAATAACACTTATCTTACTAAACATTATCAGTGTCTTTCTCTGAAGTAAGATGGATTTTGGTCAAGGACAAGTTTAATAACCTCCCTACTGACCCTCACAGATTAAATCTTTCTAAACATGGACAAAGGCAGCCTACCAGGATTTACATTCATTGAGCTCCTGAGGGGCTTTGATTTTGTCTAAAACACCATTTCCTCAAATATCTCATTCAGATAGGTATTAGTCCTCAAGTTTCTTCATAGTCTGAAAGTGACTTCTTCTAGATATTATTTAAGGTAAAAATTGCATAATTCACCTCAACAGACTCACCTAATCAGACTGGGGTACCTTAAGGGTCTATCTTGTCACTGTTATTTTTTTGTGTTTTATGAATAAACCTCCCTCTGACCCTTACCATCTTTGCCTAATCCCATATGTCAATGGCATGGTCATTTATAGAAACAGGTCAAATTACTCCTATCTCCAGCAACTCCAAGAAGACCTACTAACACTCAACTACTGGATGTCTAGGAAAAAAAATCCTTTTTAGTCTAAATAAAACAAAGTCCATGATTTTCAGCAACCTACAAAAATTGGCAACAAGAGACACAGTCCCTTTTCAGTGGTGATTGGGGAACAATATCTGGTTAAGTGATTTGCTCAGTCACACAGTAGTAAACGGAGCCTGCATGAATCAAACCAGTAGTGTTACAAGTTTTGAATTTAGTAGCACAGGCTTAAACCTCTTCACCTTGGTTTTAGGTGTAACACTGCCTTAAACCTCTGCACCTTGATTTTAGGATTGACTGTCATGCTGACATCCTACTGGCCTTCAAGAAGTTTATAAAGGTTTATGCTCACAAATTCCTAAATACAATTATTGCCATGATCCATTTTTTTAGTTAAAAATCTAATAGAAACTTTAAAGGGGACTTATTCTATAAACCTGCAAGGATGGTGCAATGCATCTGACTCACTTTTATATTGTTATTAATTTGGGGAATACATTCTCTAATCTGAAGATCACTCTCACAGGGGTATGCTCAGACATATTTTTTTCAAACAGACAGGATCAGACATTTTGTTATGGACAGACAGATGTCACATCTATGTAGTATGTAAGAAGCAGAACATAATGACATTTTATGAAACCTTTCTGACTAGTTCAAACTTCCAACCCTATGATGTTTCTAGTAAAGAATCATCTTAACTTTTCAAGCAGTTTCAAAGTAACTTGTCGGAAGGATATAGAATGTTGTGTTGCATTCAATAATAAGTTAGATCAGTGAGGTATAAAGTGATATAGTGATTTCCCTGGGGTGGCAAAACAGGCCTGATGAAATTTGTTGAGCTATAGAATATGCTTCTTTCACTTTAGAAAATGCATATTAATCAAAGTTTAAATTGTGCGTCATTGTTTCC
>NC_056742.1:86566971-86634471 GCF_019279795.1 Protopterus annectens
CTTATGTTTCAAGAGAAGGACATCAGTAACAAGAATACCATCTTACATAACAAATCTCAAAGATTTTAAGGAATTTTATATTAAAGAGACACAAACATTCCTAGATATCAATCTTACAAAAGATGTATCTGAAATATATATATATATGGGATGCATCGAAAGCATACCTATATGGAAGAGCGGTGGGATGGTATAAAAATAAACAAAAACAGTGGAATAAGGAATTAATGGAATTACAGTCAAAAGTAGATAATTTAAAGCTTGATATTCAAAATGGAAACACCAACTTAATAAAAGAACTAGAAGATACTAATAAAAAATACTCAGAGACGCTACACCACAAAACAATGATTGACTTAGAAAAAGTTAAACTATGTTACTATTCAATGAACCCTAAAAAACAACGAAGAATAGCAAATAGGACTAAAAAGATTATTAAAACAAATCAAATCAAGGAAATGCATAATATAGAAACCAAAAAGAAAGTATCTGATTTAGAAGGAATACTAGAAGCTTTTAGGCTATTTTTTCATAAACTTAATAATCAAAATGAGAAAACAGAAACACATTCAGCATTGAAAGCTTTTCTCAAAAACAATGTTAAAGTTAGGTTATTAGAGGAGCAGGTACAACTAATAGATAAACAAATAACAATGACAGAACTTAAAGCTGAAGTAAATAAGCTAAAATTAAACAAAGCTCCAGGTATAGATAATATCATCCCAGAAATGTTTAAATTACTATCAAATGAGGCTTTGCTGGTGTTATTGAATGTCTTTACATCAGTTAAAAATGGTAAAGACATTCCTCCTTCTTGGAAGTACACATTAATATCACCAATTCTGAAACAAAATAAAGATCCCAGTGAATGTTCATCATACAGACCTATTTCACTTCTTAATATAGATTATAAAATTTTTATGGCAATACATGCTGCTTGAATAAAACAATTACTACCACTTTTGATAGAGGAGGATCAAACAGGTTTTATAAAAGATAGGAACACTTATGACAACATTAAAAGAATTCTTTCCTTAATTGATTATATAAATGTCACAAAAAACAAAATGAATTTTATTAGCTTAGACATAAATAGCGCATTTGATTCAGTGAACTGGGATTATCTGTGGTTAGTTTTAGAAGAATATGGCTTCTCAAACAACTTCACTTTGTTAATAAAATCATTATATGAAAAATCATTGGCTTATATAAAACTGGGATCCTGTCTGTCTAAATCTATTAAAATAACTAAGGGCACAAAACAAGGCTGCCCTCTTTCTCCGTTATTGTTTGCGCTAGTCATTGAACCCTTAGCAAATAATATGCGTATGGATAAAAATATTGAAGGAATACAACTAGACAACAGCCTAGAGCTTAAAATTCAACTTTTTGCTGATGATATTTTAATTACCTTAAAAAATAATAATAGCAGTTTAAAAGCATTATGGGACTCAATTCAAAACTTTCAAAACTTTTCAAGTCTTAAATTTAATGAGAACAAAACAAATGTATTGCTTATAAATACTAATAAAAATATCTAAATAAAAAATACCATAAATATATCTCTACCGATAATATAATTAAATACTTTGGAATTATAATAACTAACAACCTAGATACTACAATTGAAAAATTATAAAGAGACCTTAAATAATATTAAAAATCTAATACAAAGATGGAATAAATTCTTCTTTTCAATGGAAGAAAGGCTTTATATAATTAAAATGATCATATTTCCAAAAATTCTTTATGTCATACAAGCTTGTTCTTTGCCACCAGCTAAATCGCACCTAAAACAATTAAATGATTTAATGGTAAGATTCCTATGGTATCCAAAAAAACCAAGGATAGCTATGAAGTATCATCTAGATGATTGGGATATAGGTGGCATAGGTTTACCAGACATAGAAATATATTTGCATTCATCCATTATTAAAACAATATCATTATGGCTAAATACAAAATATACATCAAAATGGAAGCTAGTTCATGAGAGAATCTGGTTAAAATCAGGAT
The DNA here is from genome assembly GCF_019279795.1 of Protopterus annectens. Classification (NCBI taxonomy): domain Eukaryota; kingdom Metazoa; phylum Chordata; order Ceratodontiformes; family Protopteridae; genus Protopterus; species Protopterus annectens. The sequence goes on from NC_056742.1 coordinate 86,568,988, forward strand.
TTGTAGTAGCAAAAAAGTATACAGATTTCATACCAAACAATTTTCTATGGCTGATGAAGGAATATATGATGATACATAAGAATAAAAATATAAGTACCAAATACATTACTTATACATTAAAAATTTTCCAAAATCTTATGAATAGCAATCCTGATATTAAAGCATGGTCATTTCTTTTATATCCAGTAGCGTACACACAAGGTAATATAATAACATTTAATATGGAAGTAGTCAACATGCTTAAAGAAAAGGGATTAATATATTGGCATCAATTGCTAAACTCTGGAAAACCTCTGACAATAGACCAGATTAAACAAAAATTAAATATGGAAGATAGTCCGTGGTTACATGTACAAGAATTAAGACAGTATATATTAAGAAAACTAGAAACAATGCAACCATCAATAAGACAAAATGTTCTTAACCTTATAGAACATATAATATTACTAACGAATCAACCCATTACTGGAAAGGGATACTTATCATCTATTTATAAAACAAACAAAAAAATAAAAATGCATAACAATGACAAAATATGGAATTATTATAGATCAGTTAATGGACATGTGCCAAATGACAGAGATAAAAAAACTAATTCCTCTCTCTCCAAAGCAGACATCATTTTCATTACATTGGAGACTTTTTACATGGCAATTCATACACAGATCTTATGTAACCCCTCATAAAATGGAACTTATGTTTAAGAAAAATATTGGCTGCTGGAGATGTGATTTTATCAATAAAAGCAGACTGGCAACATATGTTCTACGAATGCCATTTGATTAAACCATATTGGGATAAAATAAATTATTTTCTGCAAATGGTATTCAAGGATAAATTCCAGATTTCCAAATCTATTATTTTGTTTAATGCACCTGTACCTGACTGTGTGCCAAGAACAAAATATGTAATCTTATGGACTCTCCTAGCTATTGCAAGGAAGAACATTACATCAAACTGGAAATCCAAAGCTTCTCCAACTTTTAAGCAATTCATGAATATGGTGTCAGCAGTATCGCAATTGGAAATGAACACTATTAAAGGAAGAACTGAAAGAACTACATCATTATACGTAGCATGGCAAAAAGTAACTGAAATACTGGAGAATAATGACTGCAGCAGATTATAATCAGGAAACAATTGTATAGAAAGTCAATTATATGTCAACAATAGACACCCTTGTAAATACTTTATTTTGGTTTTAATGTTTGATATCTGTTTAGAGGTTTTAGCCTACCTTTTTAAATAATTTGTAAATACTTCATTGTCATAAATAACCTGCATTCATGTTTTCTTGTTTTTGGAAATGAATAAAAATATTTAAAAAAAAAAATCTGTCATATCTTATATACCATTAATAAAAATCTTTACTCTACACAACAAACTACTAAACCCCTTCCATGTCACCCATCAGCCCACAACACGTACCTAAATAAACTGAAACCCCTCCCTACTGAACTTAGTAATATTCTACTGGAGAATTTAAACTATCCTTCCATTAACTGGGAAACCAACCCTACCAAAAATGAGATTGCACAACACTTCCTATATTTCATAAATGCTAGTTCCTTAGATCATCTAGAGGCTCAAACCTCTTTGCCCTATTCCTCACCAATATAACCCCACTGTGTACAACTGTAGTTGCCCCATCACTGGTGAAATCCAATGATTGCTCAGTAATATTCACTATGTGGAGGAAGCCTGATCTATCATCACATCCTCCTGTCTTTGGAGATTACTCAGTAGCAAATTTATTGCAATTAGTTGAAGAACAGATGAAATTTAAGCTCTGTCCTCCCCTTGTTGACCATTACATTGAGACATCAGAACCATCAGACAAAAATACAATGCTAAGTTCAAGAATAAACCTCAATGGTGAAGTCTTAGTATAAACAAACTATACATCAAAAGAAAGTAACTTTTCTGAGTAAGAATGAACATTAATTTATTTATTTAGTTAGCTAGTTTATATGTTTGTTGACTGGAGTAGAGTACACTGATCTCATTGGACCATTTTCAGGCTCAGTGCAGGATTTGCCACCACAGTTACAACAATTAAGCAAAACAGTAAGAATAATATCTACATTACAAGGAAATTGCAGTGTACAAGCAAAATACTATAGTGTGACATTCATAGGTTCATAGGTTCATAGGTAGGTACTAGGCTATCGGCCCTAGGGCCTATACAAGCCTAGCCAAAAAGGTACCCTGGCTTTCTCCACCCAAGAAAATTATTTTCCTGTGCCCCTGTCGAGTAGAGCCACAGAAGTGATCCCCGGGGTGAATTTCCTATTTCCTATCCAATCATAAAGATTTTTCTTGAAGAGTGCTAATGAGGAGCTTTGTTTGACATAGACAGGTAGTTTGTTCCAGAGTATGGGAAGTCTCTGGGACAGGAATCTATCCCTCCAACATGTTCTGTTTATTGTGGTGACAAGGTTTAGGTACCTAGAGCGCGTAGCTCGGAAGGATTGGGATTTCTTTAAGCGGAGCATGTCCAACAACTCTGGGTTTGACATAGCTTTGTATGTTAGACAGAGATCGCCTCTGAGTAGGCGATATGCGACAGAGTAAAGCTGGAGGTTTTTGAGACGGTCTGCGTAGGGCATCTGTTTAAGGCCAGTAATCCTCTTTGTGAGGTATTTCTGTGGCCTTTCCAGTTGTTGTAGATGTCTTGTGAGGTGCATACCAAAAGGGGCATTGTACTCTATAATGGGTCTAATGAGTGAAGAGTAGAAGAGAATAATGACCTCTTTTTTCCTGGATGAGAAACATTTTGTGATGAGGTGTGCCATGTAGAGGGATTTCCTGACTATTGTGGTGGTGTTATTATCAAAGGAGACACTACTGTCCACCTGTGTCCCAAGGTCTCTTATCACACTTTCAGTGTTAAGTACACTACCACCTATATTGTAGCTCATGGATACAGAGTTTTTACTAAAGGGAATGACAATGTACTTTTTGGCATTGAGGTTGAAGCCATGGCTCTGACACCAGGCATCTGTCTCAGTGAGGCCCTTGTGTAGGATGTCCACATCATTAGGAGTTTCAGTTATGGCTCCTAGTTTGCAGTTATCTGCGAACTTCATTAGCCAAAGACTTTCTGTGTTAGCCTATATTTCAGAAAAGTATATTCCAAACAGGAGAGGACCCAGGACTGAACCCTGTGGTACTCCACTTGTCACTGCTCTGATGTCAGATTTGGAGTCTGCTATTTTTACAGTGTGGGTTCTGTCAGTGAGCCAGTTGGCAATGCATCTTGTGACACAGGGATTTATATCTAGTTTAATGAGTTTATCTATAATTCCAGAATGGGGGATGGTGTCAAAAGCCTTGGCGAGATCTAGATAGGCTGTGTGAATCCCCTTACCCTCATCTACGGCTTTGGTGACTGCTTCAAAGAAGTCAGTCAGGTTTAGGAGACATGATCTGCCTTTTACAAACCCAAACTGGGTGGGATCCAGAGTTTGGAGATTACCAATGTCTTTGTTTATAAGTTCCATGATGATACATTCCATTGCCTTGCAGACCAGGCTCATTAGGCTAATAGGACAGTAGTTCCCGGGGTCCATAGTGGCTCCCCCTTTGTGGAGTGGGATAACCGTCCCTGTGCACCATTCATCGGGCACAAAGCCTGAGGTGAGGCTATGATCAAACATGGTGCTTAGGTGGAGTGCCAGTTCATTCTGTAGTTCATGTAGAATGCAGCCTGAGATGTTGTCAGGTCCCATGGATACTGTGTTCTTGGCTTTGGAGAGTGTTATTTTTACCTGTGCAGCCATGATTACAGGAACTTTTCATTCTTCTGGTGTAGATATGGGCCCTTTAGGGGGTGAGACAGGTAAAGTTAACACTGAACCTATCTGCCAGGATGTTGGCAATATCAGTTGGTTCTGTATATTTAGTGCTATTGTGCTGTAACTCAGAGCAGATCTGAGTGTTGCCATTGAGATTCTTGACATAGCTATAGAATGCTTTGTGGTTGTCTTTAGAATCAGTGGCGATTTTGTTTTCATAACTAGCTTTGGAGGATTTTATGAGGGATCTCAGCTTCTTACTGAGGCTGACCAGGGAGTTCTTCCAGTCATGGGATTTTACTCTTTTTTGCAACAGTTTTAGAGTTGCATTAGCAAATACAGGCAGATTATCAAATACCCCAATCTCTAAAAGTGAACTCAAAAAGACAAAGAACTCCGATGCAAAACCAAGTCTTCATAAGATATTTATAAACTGAGCTTGCTACCTATGCAAAGGACAACAGGCTTTTTAAAATTATGTCAGAAACCTTAGAAGCAATACCCATCTCTGCAATGAGTTAACACATAACAATGCATACTCAACCCCAGAAGACATAACCAGTATGTGAGCTATAAATATAATTCTAACTTTGCACCATTATCTTCTCTAACTTTCCCCTGCATATTAGTAAGCCCACACACTCTCCTGAGATTACCTGAAGGCAAATCCTGAGGCCACTTTCTGATACCAAAGACACTAGGCCTATGGCTCTAGACAATGTACCAGGCTGCTTTTTAGTCAGCACCATCTGAATCTATTCAGTCTCAACCTCTCCACAGGTGTGGAGAAATTCAGTAGTTATCCCACTCCAGAAGGGAGGACCTACCACTGACCCTGCTATCTAGAGACCTATAAGACTAGCCAGCATTATCTGAAAGGCAATGAATAATATTGTTATTATAGAAGTCATTAACACGGGCAATAGCAGCATAGCTCTAAACCTCTTAAATCAAGAAATCTGGACAAAGCCATAAATAATGGGGAACAAAGGCCCCAAAATAGGAACAATTTTTAAATATTGCTCTTACAAACTTGGAAAGTTGATAGAATAACATGTTTTGCATTGACATAAATTTTCTGGAGTATGACGTGTGAAACTCAAATGTCTTTCATTATTTTCTGACTTCATTACTCAATGATTTGCCAGTGATTTGCCAGAAAACTACAAATTTATGAGAAATTGACCAAAAATATGAGGCAAAAATATACACATTCTGCGAAAATCTGTACAGTTGAGATGTTTAAATAGCAGTCTATAATTCCTTGACCCAAACCAGTTTGGGTTCAATAAAGGTAGATCCTGCCTCCATAACTTAATAGACTTCCTTCAACAAGTCACTGATATATTTGATGCAGGAAATTAGTATTTAATGCTTACCTTGACCTGATGAAGGCTTTTGGCATCATCCCATATTCTGGCATTACCGACTAGCTAGTCAAACAAAATGGAAGCCCTTGTGCAACCCAATGGATAGTTTGACAGAACCCAAACTATTAGTGTAGGAGGCACACTTTCATTGAAATAAGTCATTACAAATAGCATCCCTCAGGGCCTTTGGTATTTACTTCTCTGATATCAAAGTTGGTAACAAGGACATGTGGCTGACTGTAAACTCAGAGATATAATAACCCACTAGCTGACTACCAGATTCTCCAGGAGGGCCTAACACTTATAAATAAATGGTACCTGAACCCCGTCCTTAAGCTAAATGCCAAGAAATGCAGTATGTTTCCTTTAGGAAACATGGGTACCCATGCACCTACCAAATAGATAGCACCTCTTTGAAAAGTGCCATTTTTTTTAGGTACCTGGGTACTTTCATTAATAATGGACTATCCTTTGACCACCATGCCTCTACCTTCACTAGGAATTAATTTTATCTAACCACACTGATTACCAGTGATGTATCTTCTAGGTCAAGAAAAGTTGTTATCCCTTTCCACTGTGCTCTTATCAGACCCATAGCAGAATATAGTGCCCCATTTAGTATGTATATGTCTAAACATATGACCCAAGACAAACGACCACAGCATTTCTTCACAAAGAAAATCAAGAGCATGTCTTCCTTGTGTTAGTCTCCTGCTTCACTGACTCTTACAGATTGTTGAGAAGGGACCTTTGCCTCACGTTGCCTTGAAGGCCTCGAAAGATACAGGTCTATGCAACCACCTACATATCTGCAAAACATCTACTCAAAGGAGTTAACCTTCTACCACAGCATTAACAGGACTACTGGCATGATAGATATCTTTCACAAAAAAATCCCTCTGTTATAGAATACACTACTCTTAAAGGTAAAACAAAGTACCTCACTGACTTTCTTCAGACACAACCTGGATGAAAGGATGGGAAACAATAAATGCACCCCCTGGTTTTGTCCCCCGAACCATTATTGTAAGGGGGCAAACTTAGACAGTGGTTACTTTGTATAGTAAAGTACTGATGAAATGGGACCTTGAGCTAGGTTGCAAATGATCTGTCTGATCAGAAGGTTATTATGAATCTGTACGCCTATGCCTGCTTTGTTGGCATTCCTTATAAAACAGCCTGAATTATTTTTAGTGTCTTTTTCAGAAGGTGGCTGTCAGCACTATGGAATTTTCTCCCTTGCTTATGATTATTAGTACTTTCTTAGAAATATTCAGTGATATACAGGACGTGAAGACAAAGGGCACACAATATTAATACTGGTTGGGTAGATTTTTTTTTTATCCTGATATATTTCTATCTTTTGTCCAGTGCATCTATTCATGCTCAAGGATAAGCCTTTATGCATTTTCACATTTCTAATGTCTACATTTTTTACTGTTTGTACTAATCTGGATTTTTGTTTCTTTTACTGAATTTAATAACTCAAGAAGACCAACAAGACAGACTAGCTCTAAAGTAACTATGGTTGCTGAAAATATGCTGTACAGAGACATTGTGTGCATTTGTCTGTTTTAGAATTTGAAATCTGGCATTCTGCCAGCAACCTATTTACAGTTTATTACACCTGCATTCTGCATTATATGATTTCTCATTGTTTGCTTAATTGGATGAGGGCTGGAAGGAGCTCGATGTGGCATTGCAAGTTATTTTCAGGTGTTCTTACTTATTCCATATAATATTGCATATTCTATTTTTGCTGTGTAATAATCATTTCTTTGGCATGCAACTGACATCTTTCAAAATCAGTATATCTTCTTGTTTCAGAAAAATGCTTTCTCATATTCAATATGTTTTTCTGCCATTCTAACTCTTTCAGAATGTGGGCCAAGATCATTTTCCTTTTAAACACATTTCCCCTTTAAGAATACAAATTATGCATTTAATTCCTCATGGTTTTCTCTCTGGATACTTCTCTACAATTAGCACTTCCCTGGCAGCTGGTATGTGTGTGTGTGTGTGTGTGTGTGTGTGTGTGTGTGTGTGTGTGTGTGTGTGTGTGTGTGTGTATGTGCATGCGCATGTGTGTGTGTGTGTGTGTGTGTGTGTGTGTGTGTGTGTGTGTGTGTACACGTTAGGTGATTGGAGCTGTGCTACCAATCACTGAAATTTACATTGAACCAGAAATTAATTTCATAATTTTTCCTCTCTAATTATGCCAACATCTGCTGTAGCGCCAAGCTGTGCACATGAATTTTAATAATTTCTTCCCCCCTTACTCCTCTGAACTTTTCAGTAATTATCACCATGAGAAACCTAGCTCAAGGACCTGATTTTTTTCCCTTCCTGTCAGAGAAAGAAAAAAATATCTTAAGAGCCCTGTGTTTTTTGTGAATTCTACAGTAACGTGAAGCAAAAGAGAGCTGAAAAGGACCACATTCAGTTTTATGTCAGGAATGCTAGCTGGGTTGGAATCTGATTCTCTGCATTCACCAAATCATGTTTACACTGAGAGTCACACTAAAACCAGAAATAATGAAAAAAGCATTATATGCTAATACAGGGTACTGCTACAACAGTAGCCCAGATATCTTCCACACCTGTGACTTGGACTAGGAATCAGCACTGAGATTATGCTTGTAATTTTATGAGGCTGACAGAAAAAAAAATAATCCACAAATGTTGACAGAAAAAAAAAAGTTTATTTTCTTCCTGCTGTCACTACATTGTACTGTTATAGTCACCTACTGTAGGATTTAAAGATCAGAGACAGCAAAGTACGTTCAGTTATTTGTATCATCTTACCTGCCAACAACTTGTCTCTCTCCTCTTTTTTTCTGTCTACCTTGTGAAACTCATTAGTGCATCTGATTTTCTACAGTTTGCTGTCAGCGTATGGACAAACCACTAACAACCATATTGTCTCCACTCTTTGAAGAGTTAGCTGCATTGTTCCCTATAAATAACTAGCATTTCAAGGCTGGGAGAAGGACTCATATGAACAGTACAATGGGCGTCTGTTATCAGCTGACTCCACAAAGATGAGAATCTTAATACCAGGTACTGGAGACAGGCTTCATTATTTTAAATGAAATTAGAAATGGTTGTGAAATAGAGGTAAAACAGGAAATGTTCTACCAAGCAGCATAAAATGAAAGAAATAATTAAATAGATATAAATTGCAGTCTGAAGCAGTAGTGGTTGCATTTCTTCACCTTGTTGTTAACTTGTATGAGAGATTTCAGATCAATTGTCTGTCACTGTTGACTGTTTAAAAAAAAAAACAGATCTATCTGTGCTTCAGCAGAAGACCCAGTTATTTTTTATGGTGTCCATCACATATTTGTTATAACACTATGAAAAAGTAACTCCATTTCCTCAGGACTCTAAAGGCAATACCTATCATATGTGAAAAGGAAGGCTAAGAAGAAAGAGCCATCATATCCAGTTAATCCAAACATTTCATAAGCCCATCACAGCAAACACTGAAAAATGTACTGTCAAGATTCAAGAATTTACTCCTGCATATGTGAATATAGTCTGAAAGGTATGATGCCATTAAATGCTTGTAATCCATAAATTATACCCAACCATTGCAACATGTTTTGAAAAGTGTGTCATCAGTATAGTAATTCACAAACAGTATTAGCTGCAAACCATTGTACAAATTATTCTCTTCACATAGCTAACTTCAGTACTGATAACACCTGACCATAATAGGTAGAGATAATGTGTAGGCCAAAAATGAGTTAACTTGTCTGTCACACTGAACTCTCATTAAATACGAGCTTTCCAATTCTTTCAAGTTGCCATATTTAAGTTCATAATAATTTTTGTCCTGTAGTTATTGGTGTAGCCAAACAAAGAAAGAGTTGATTCAAAAAAATGTTTTTTTAAGTGAAAATCTAGGCCATGTATCCAATAATTATATTTCCAGCATAGTTTAGCAGTCACTAGGAATAACTTTAGTTTGCAGTGCAGACCTACTCAGTATTCCAGGGATATCTGTAAAAGTCCAGGACATGGAGGTTACTTGCTTTCACAGTAATGGGACCTTTATTATCCTCAGCACTTGTTTCAGCTACATAACACTCAACCATGAACTAGATGGAACCAGTCACACAGAGAAACAAAAGGAGCTGTTAAGGATGTGACCAGAGTAAGCCTAGATATGAGTTGTTTCAATAACTAATTTAAATTCCAAGACTTGTAACAGGGTGGCAAATGACTTTCAAAGCTTGAATGAGAAGTGGCAAGCAGAAAGGTGGAAGAGGAACAGAGAAGTATAACAGCCAGTTTAGATGTGACTAGTTTTTAAGCAGCAATTTTTTTTGCATGTCCTTACTGTAGTTTTGGTACATCATTTGCACATGCCAGAGAGTTATTTTGATTTGGACTATATATATATATATATATATATATATATATATATATATATATATATATATATATATACATATTTAGCACTTTTCAAATTCCATAATGCTTGACTGACCATTCACAAAGTTTTTCATATTTTTAAAATTTTAAATAATTACTTGTATTCTGTGCACTGCCACTCTGTTTTAGATGCAGATGAGTCTACTATCTGAATCTGACTTATTGAGCATTTTTTGTATTCTTGAATTTATTTAATTGATTTACTTACTTCCAGTCATTGACCAGGAGAGTCTGGCTGGACTGACAGCCCCTTTTCAGCAGAAGCCCAGGGAGAATGTATTAAGCTTCAGTCTAAGGAAATTAGTTAATAGGTTAATCTATTGGAGATGAGGACTCATGCATTGATGCACTCTGCTGAAGACTAGTACATGTAAATGTGCAGGAAAAAGGTTAGCTATTGCTTTAGGAAACACCTGGAGATATGTTACTGGGCACCCAACAGACATCAGGTTCATACTTCATATGCAAATAAGCTGCACTCCACTAACACAAGTAGCAATTCATATCATAGGCAAGTATACTGTGTATGGATTCTGTCTAGTGAAACTATGATCAAATGTGAAATAGTTTTGTTTCAATAGTTCACTTTTTTTATAGAGGAAGTATGGGGTATATGTATTTATTATTATTTATTTATTTATTTCCAGTTTGATTACCTGGAAAGTCCACTGCGCCCAGAGAGCCCATTTTCAGTAGACGCCCAAGGAGAAAACCTCCATGAAACAAATTACAGTAAAGATAGCAGTCCAATAAAAATAAAGTTACAAGTACAAATGCATATCAAATAATACAAAACTTGAGCAATATTAGATACATTTTAACAAATTCACACAGTTAAAGTCAAAAGTTGAAAGCTATTTACAATATTTACAGAGTGTGAGAGATCTATGGGAATTAGCTATAGAAAGTTATAGCTAGCTGTAAGGTGCTTAGGAACTCAGGAGGATACCCTCTCAGGGGGCTATTGTTAAAGAGTTCTAGGTAGGGAGAATGCAGTTACATTTCCATTTGGAGGAGAGGTAGGTGTAAACCTGAGTATTGAAGTTGGTTGTGTTGACATTGTCCTTAGTGTGGAAGGGAGAGAGTTCCATTTCTTACCAAAGGAGAAGGAGAGCAGAAGTTGTCCAGCAGGATGTGGGCAGTAATTAAGTTTTGGTGTTCAGATGTGAGAGTTCTATTTGGGGTGTATGGGGGAACGATGTTAGTTAGAGTGGGGCATTTGGTTGGATTAAATATTAGTCTATGTGCTGTAGTGAGCTGGAGGAAGTCCAGGTAATTTGTGAATTCTAACCAGTTGGGTGATTGGTGTGATGAGTGGAATGTTTAGCTTTGGTGGCAAATTTAGAAATTTTGTTATAACAGCTTTCAAGTTTGGAAGTGATGGAAGAAGATAGGTTAATTAGTAGTGGGATGCTGTACAGAAAGGGGGGAAGGAGGTAAGGGGAGGCCAGAGTATGCCTGGTAGAAGTAGAGAGGAAGTGGTTGTTCCTGTATAGCAGATCTAGTTTTTGGTGGGTTTTCTTTATATTTTGCTGAATATGGATGTCGAACTTGAGGTGTTCGTCTATAGTTACACTGAGTAGTTTGGCAAAGGGAACAACTTCGATAGGAGAGTTGCTTTGGCTAAGGACTTGGAAGGAATTTTTATCAAAAGAGAATGATTTTGAGGGTGTGAATAGTAGTATTTTAGATTTGTTAGCATTGAGAGAAAGGTGATTTTGGCGCATCCAGATCTCAGCAGATGAGAAGGCAGTCTGAGTTTTAGATAGGAGTTCAGGGAGGTTAGAGGCAGAGCAAATAAGTATAGAGTCATCTGCATATTGGATGACTTTGGCACTAGGAACAGCAGAGTGAAAGTTATTGAAAAGATATTAAACAGCATTGGTCCAAGGATGGACACCTGTGGTACTCCAGTAGGGGTGGGTAAGAAAGATGAGGTGCCTTTTTTCCATTTCAGACATCAGACATCAGGTGCATAAAAACAGCACTCGTTTTACAGAGAATTGAATTCTGAATAGTTTTTGTGTAGTATCTACTAACATATTTTTTTAAGTAACTTAAGTTTAACAAATGTGGGAAAATTACTTTTGATCTTTTTACTGCTCAACAAAACAGATGAATGTGGGGTTTCATAAAGGTTACCACTATGTGTAAACTATGTACACTTTCTGAATTCAAGAACAGACCTGCCACAATACTTGCTCTGTCTATTCAATCAGAAAAATTACACTAAGTGTACACATAGTGTACATTTTGTGGAAGCCTTTATGAATCCAGCCCGAAGTTTTACATGCATTAAATACTCAGTACTCATTCTATAAATAATTGTGCACTGACCAACGTTTTCAGCCATAGTACCTAGTCTAGGTTTCTTCTACTTCTTTCAGCTGCTCCCATTAAGGTTCACTATAGCAGATCATTGCTCCACAGAATGAGTGGCAATAAAGATTTATGGTGTCGAGTTGCCAACCTGGTGCCCAACTTTCCTCAGAAGGCACACACATGCACACGGTCACATCTAGGGTCAATTTATAATGTCCAATCCACTTGCAACATGTCTTGGGAATGTGGGAGAAAACCAGAGCACTCAGAGGAAACCCAATCATCACAGGGAGGACATGTAGACACCACACAGAAGGCACCCCAGCTGAGATTCTAACCAGATAACCTCTTGCTGTGCACAACAATCACCTCTGCACCACTGTGCCACCTAGCACCTAGTCTAGGTTTATTTTGCTTATTCACCTAACATGAACTGTTTTAATTGTTCTGTTTTCCTTTGCCAAACTGCCTAAAGATTGGACATATCTGTCATTAAAATATCCATTTTCTGTTTTTTTTTCTGCATATGTATGTGTCTGTGTGTGTGTGAGTGTGTGTGTGTGTGTGTGTGTGTGTGTGTGTGTGTGTGTGTGTGTGTGTGTGTGTGTGTGTGTGTGTGTGTGTGTGTATATCAGTGCATGTGAATGTGTATGTGGGAGCATGTGCAGCAGAGATGAATACAATGGTATTTATAACATTTACAGGTACAACTGTAGCTGCTGTATTTATATTTGTTTATTGTTCATCTGGGTTGTGATCAATTTTCTGTGGAGGTCTGAGGATAAAAATTGCAGATATTGCAAAGGATGTATATCGGGTCTATATTAGAACATCGAAGTTTCAAAACTTCGAATGTTCTAATATCGAACCCTATTCAGTGAAAGCTGAAAACATCGAACATACAGAACAGCAAATTTTTTCCTAGGGAAAAAATTTGCTGTTCCAAAACACATACACACAACACAAGCACACCAAACAAACAGCAATCCACACACATACACCTAAAATCTTACACCTAACCCTACACTAAACTATACATGCACCACTAACTATCCACTTTCCTTAACCCAAACCCTAACCCTAAGGTCCGTCACTATCGCACACTCACCTCACCCGCGCCCTAACCCTAACTCACCTACCCCGCCCTAACCCTCACGTCCACACAATTGCACACTTACCTGACCTGCGCCCTAACCCTAACTCACCTAACCTGCCCTAACCCTCATGTCCACACAATTGCACACATACCTAACCTGCACCCTAACCCTAACTACCCTAACCCACACTCAATCACAAACTTACCTGAACCTGACCCGTAACTTTCCACCACAGCACTGAAAATACTGAAGCAACAGAAACAGACAACCGAATTCTTTCCCTAGGAAAAAATTTGGTTTTCTGTTTCTTCAATATTTTCACCTTTTGCTGAATAGGGTTTGATATTATAACATTTGAAGTTTTGAAACTTCGATGTTCAAATATAGACCCTGTATATCACATAGTAAACATCATAAAGACTTGTATGTACATCATACTGTTTTATATATATATATATATATATATATATATGTGTGTGTGTGTGTGTGTGTGTGTGTGTGTGTGTGTGTGTGTGTATCGCAAAATATCGCACTTCATAACAATTAACATTCGATACTTCGAAAATGACATCATACTTCCTGCATACTAATTAGCTTAAATGTCGAATCTGTTGATCGAATTCAACAGATTCGACATTTATGACGCAAATCAACAGCAGAGTAGGTGCAAACATAACTTAAATATCTGCACTGTCATTCACATTTTAGCAGGGGGGCAAGGCCCCTCTGCATCCCCCTGTGGGGGTCTGCACCCTCACACCCACGCAAATTAAATATTGTAACTCCGAGATCGCACTACAGTGAGGAAAGGAATACATTTCCCAGTCCACACTGTACCGCGACTCTACGCATAACATCTAGTTCATATTAGCAAATGCGCACTTGCATTCACTGATATGTACTCTCAATTTCCTAATGTTCAGCAACGCGGAAGTCGACTAACTGCCATTCGACTTTCTGTGTTCACTGAGCCAATGTTCAACTTTTTCATAGTAAACCATATATATATATAGATATATATATCTATATATATATATATATATATATATATATATATATATATATATATGTGTGTGTGTACACATGGTTTCACTTTATATCCTCGAAATACTGAAATATATAAATTCTGTATTTTGAGGCATTAAAGTCAAAACCTGAAAACCAGGCACACCGGAGATTTAGAATTAGTGCTTCTACTCCACACACACACACACACACACACACATACTCACACACACACACACACACACACACACACACACACACACACACACACACACACACACACACACACACAAAACACAAGCTCTCTACTACATAAAAGCAGGATGCAAGCCCCCCCTGAACCCCACTTGTGGGGGATGTGCCCCCCACCCCCGTACTTACATATTCTAACTCTGAGGTCACACTACATACATACAGGCACAAAACACCACCACACAAGCTACATTCTCTTCACACACAGCAGAAAAACACACTAACACACACCACAGCCCCTACCCAAAACCCTTAACAAATACACTTACCTGAATCCACAACCACAGCGAAACACCGGAAGCGATAATTCAAAAACTCGAGTGTGCAAGACCATTTGTTTCACTTTCTGTAAAGTTGAGAATAACAAAATTGCAAAAAGCTATGTTTTTGCAGGGGAGGCAAGCCCCCCTGCACCCCCACACCCCCTTCAAATTATATATACCAACTCTGTAATCAAAGTACAGTGGGTTAAAGAGTAAATTCCCCACTCCCCACTGTACAGCAATCTCAACACAAATGCTTTGACTCCCTGAAAATTAGAACATATGGACTCGACCATATGAATTTAGATTCTCTGAGAGTTGTGCATCTGAAGAGGACCCATATATAGATGCATATAGATGTATATCCATATATTGAAAACGTAACATATCGAATGGCAATTGATTGCACCCAACTGGTCTATCAGCAGTCTATAGAAAGCTAAAACACAAAAAGTAAAACTGTTTTTGCAAGGGGCCAATCCCCTTGCATCCCCCACAGCCCCTGCTAATTATATAAATCATCTCCACGATCGTACTTCAGTGTGAAAAGAGCAAATTCCCTGATCGCCACTGTACTGAAATCTCGCATAGAAAAAAAGACAGTGCATGCAACATGCTGATTTTTTATCTGCTGTACTGACTTTTAGATAAGTTATATATATATATATATATATATATATATATATATATATATATATATATATATATATATATATATATATATATATATATACACATAGATATATATATATAGATATATAGATATATAAAGGAATGGCACAGCAACATGCCCAATAAGCTTACCATTACAGTAAGGAGATAATGATGCCAATTTTAACAATAATTAATAATTACTTTATTTATTTATTTACTTATTTATTTATTTATTTATTTCTGTTTGATAACTGGGTAAGTGAGCTTGTCTACTGGCCTTTTTCAATCCAAATATGAAAATAAATCCATATGTACAGAATAGAGATAATTATTTCAAGCACATTAAGGTTATTAGACAAATAAAATGTAGCAAAGCACACAAATGCAGGCACTATGCAAAATACAATATAATAGTAAATATAAATTGCAAAGAATGAGAGCTAATACAGTATAACAGAAGAGATTTACAATGTGGCAGCACATTCCTTATTTACAACAGATACAACTGAAATTAATAATTCAACTCCACATGCAATAAATAAACTGTGAGGATTTATACAGTATGTTGGAAGGAACTGTACTTAGGCTTATTTTACAAATGTTGCAGAGGATCCCTCTTGAAGGATGCCAAAGATTCAGAGTTTTTTTTCAGTGGGTAGTTTTCTCCATACTGAAGGTGTTAATCTAGAGAAGGCCTTTTCATCAATTTCAAGTTCGACTCTAGGTTTGGCAAGAATGAGTGTGTTTTCTTGACTGCTCCTCAGAAAGTAGTTTTGTTCTCTGATTTAGAATATTCTTTTGAGTAAGGGGCAATAACCCAGTGTTAGAATTTTAAGCAGCAGGAGGCTCAATAGGTAGGTTGCTCTATCTGTAATGGATAACCATTGCTCTTTGTCACAGATGATGCATGGTAACAATCCTGATAGTATAAATACATTCAGTTATGAATTAAGTGAAATATATAGCAAATTAGTCCTTGCTCCATGGAGTCAGAAATGTATACTTCTGACCACTTCAATAACAATTCAAAATACCAAAATGGCAATTTAAATTGCTGTATGATAAGTAAGGCCATGATGGAAGACACATTTCGAAGTTTACAGTATGTGTCAGACAATTTGCATACAAGAAAGTACATTAAAAGTCAGAAGTATCTCAAGCAGTGCATGTAGCCATCTATTAGAAGAAATGTATAAATATTAGGTTAACAGCTTGTTGTGGCCTAAACTTGGCAATAATCATATGTGCCATCTTTACTGCAAGTACATTTAATCAATTCATTAAAGTGTAAGTGAAGAGGTCTTCTGAAGGTATGAATGTTACTCAAGCTCTTTGTGTAAGGAAGTTGTTTCCTTGAGTTATCAACAGTATTTCTGATAAGTATACCCCATAGAAATCAGTATTTGTAAATGTTTCAGTAACATAACTAGCTGATTGTTGGTTCTTCACTGGCTTACACCAACCTGTGAAGTGGTATGGTGGAAAGGAAACTGAATTCAGAAATCTGTGAAGGTATTGTGTAGTGATGGTCCAGTTCCTGCCTTAACGTAGACTACAGTAGAACACTAAAATGTCATGGTGGCTCTATCCTCATTATCATACTGAGTATAGACTGGACACTGCTCGAATACCAACTCCTTCTGTTTATTAAAAATAGACATACAAGTGATGAGCGCTTTCGGGCCTCTGCCCTTCATCAGATAAAGCATCTCCCAAAAACCAAACATTTTAAAACAAGTACAAGCCAATAGAAAGTCAGTAAAAATCAGTAAAAAACCCACCTGTTCTTAAGGGCGGGTCTCAAAGGAATGACTTCATTAAGCCCAGGACTCCTCTGTGCCATAAACTCAATTATCCATTTAGATTCAGCTAGCTCTGTTAATTGTTTAATGTCTCCCCCTCTTTTGTTCAACTTCACATTCACTATCACTTTAAACTTGAAACTATGTGTAGGATGAGCTGCCAAGTGTCTATATAATGCATTGCGTGTGTCTCCATTTCTAATCGAAGAGAGATGCTGCAAGACCCTAACTTTAAGCATACAGTTGGTCTTGCCCACATAAAAACTTGTGCAGGATTGACACTCAGCCAAATAAACCACATCAGTGGTTCTACATGTTGCTCTCCCTTTCAAATCAAACAATCTTCCAGTCACTGGATGTACAAAAACACCCCTACTATCTACATAAGCACACGCCTTGCATAGCCCACATGGAAAAGTGCCCTGTTTAGTGATAGCCAGATTATCCATACTGGTCTTTGTCTTATCCCTACAAAGTAAATCTTTCAAGTTTTTATTTCTTTTATATCTAAAAATCGGTTTATCACCTAGCATACCCTTCAAACTTACATCACTAGTTAAAATGTTCCAATTCCCTCTGATCAGTGCACAAACATCACCTATATTACTGCCATAAGTTAGTGTCAACCTAGAATCATGTCCACTGGCCCTGTCATGTTGTGAGCCTATGCCTGTATCAACGGTTCTCAGCCATGGTTTATACCTATCCTTCCTGTAATTTCTACTAAACTCCATCCTGTTGTTCACCAATTTCCTATCATAACCCCTGGTATGAAAACAGTCCTTCAGGGTCCCCATCTCTTGCTCGAAGCATGCATCATCATTGCTGATTCTAGAAATCCTAGCAACCTGTCCCTGCACTATATTAGGAAATATGTGTCGAGGGTGCATGCTATCAAAAGAAAGCAAGGTATTCTTCCAGCAGTCTTCTTCAATCAATTCATTAAAGTGTAAGTGAAGAGGTCTTCTGAAGGTATGAATGTTACTCAAGCTCTTTGTGTAAGGAAGTTGTTTCCTTGAGTTATCAACAGTATTTCTGATAAGTATACTCCATAGAAATCAGTATTTGTAAATGTTTCAGTAACATAACTAGCTGATTGTAGGTTCTTCACTGGCTTACACCAACCTGTGAAGTGGTATGGTGGAAAGGAAACTGAATTCAGAAATCTGTGAAGGTATTGTGTAGTGATGGTCCAGTTCCTGCCTTAACGTAGACTACAGTAGAACACTAAAATGTCATGGTGGCTCTATCCTCATTATCATACTGAGTATAATGCTGTTGATTTCTGATAATATTGTCCCAGCTTTGTCAAGAGAACTCATAAGTTAATACTACCAAGGTTAGTGTAGAGTGAAATAGTCAGGATGTAAGACTGTATGTTGGATTTGACTCCTAAAATGCTTCCTAGCATTTTCTGTTATATTTTATAAGGGATATTAATTTATTTATTGAGCAAGTCTCATCTAGAATGGTCTCACAGTATTTAATTTTGTTTTATACAGACTGTTATCACCATTGTTTGTTTTGATAAGGAGAGTGGGTGGGCTCTAGGCATTTTTTGGTGATTTCTGAAAAAGAAAAGACTATAGAGTTCCTTTTGCTTTCATCAAGAATAAGGTATGAGTTGTTCCTCTGCAGTGCAGCCATTTGGGTGTTATTATTCACAATCTCTGTCCATCTTCAGAGAAGTTAAGCAAAGGTGTCCATTCACCCCTCTTCTAATCATCCTTGCCATAAAGCCTTTGGCAGTTACTTGAAGAGAGAAAGAGAGACAGAGAGAGAGGCTGAGCTGTTCAGCAGCACAATCATATATTAATTAAATTTCTGGGGGGCTTGAAATGTTTGTGGATGAACTTTTAGTTTGAAAACCTGCAGAATATATTCATCTCTGCTGACACATATTGCAACAGTGATATCCAATGACTGGATATAAGGTTAACCCACCAAAAACAGTTTTCATGGCAGGTAATTTTCATCTTTTGGAAGAATTTCAAATTAGTTATGCCTTTCACC
The DNA here is from genome assembly GCF_019279795.1 of Protopterus annectens. Taxonomy (NCBI): domain Eukaryota; kingdom Metazoa; phylum Chordata; order Ceratodontiformes; family Protopteridae; genus Protopterus; species Protopterus annectens. Next base: position 86,588,003 of record NC_056742.1, read on the forward strand.
TTTAATCTTCCTTTCATGAAGTGTTTAAGGTTGTTGTTAGCATCTACTCCATTTTACACAATGGACCTAAATGCTTGGATTATACAGCAGACCTTGACTAATACTCTTTATGAATAGTCAGGCTGGAAACTTCCCTTTAACTTGAAGTTGCTTATGATTCAGATTGTATTATATCCTAAGTTGCTTTATATTATACAAGGGATTCCTGTGAGATACCTGTATGAGGTGTTGAGTTAAGTTGGACAGGAAAAATAGTCCATTCCTTGCGACTGCAGTGTGGACCCAATGATCCCTCAGTGTGCAGTATAACCGTAAGCAGAGACCGGGCACCAAAGTTGTAGTTCAGTCATTGCATATAAGGCGTCAGCATCATGCCATATTATGGATATTTATTGCCACATGTGCCTGTGTCCTTGGGCATCAGTGATGGTCAATGTTATATTCCTTTCACTGAGGTTGAAATCATTTTGTGTGGATATTGCTCTGCTTGCAAGATCCTAACCATTGCTTTCAGCTTTGGCTGAATGATATTTTAGAAAGCTTTCATCAATCATTGCATCTCAGTATATAAATAATATTTATTTGGTCTTTTGGAAAGTATAAAGTGAGACAGTCATAGAGAGGGTTTACCATTTTTTGTCTTTCCCCTCTTAGCTATTCTGTGATCGCCTTTGGTTTCTGATAATATGGTGCAGTTGCAATAAGGGTATTTTATTGGCATATCGGTTATATTTTGGGACAACCCTTCAGTCCTTTGAAGAAATTTTTTCCCAGTCAGCCTTGTCTAAACATCTCTGTTTCATCTACTTACAGTTTACCTCCTTTAAGTGTTATAAATTTAACTTGCAGTTGACTGAGACTGCACCTCTTCAGCTTTTATATAGCTATGTGAAGATATTACTGATATAAAAATAAAAGTTTCTCTACAATGTGTTCAGACCTGTGACTGACTTTCCTGATCCTGGCTTACTTTTTAACAGTTTTGTGGGGACAAATAGGGAAAATGTATCTGATTAGCATGTATTGCATATGTTAACCATTTCTCAGGTATGTACATTATCTCCTAAATGGTAAAATTATGCCTGGAAATATTTGCGCCAACTATTTCTTACTCCAGAAAGTTTGTCAAAAATGTATACTGGGGCTCGTCCCATTTGTTGGAGAGGTAAAGGACAATAAAAGCATTCATTCATAGTGTCACAGATTTTAAAATGTCCATTAATTGGAAATTATCAGGATGGCATACTGACGGTTTACATGCAACACTGGAGTTCAATAAATCAAATTTTAGAGAGAGAGATTTTTTTTTATGATTGGTTCCCTCTCTAGATCAACCCCGTTACATGTTAAAGCTTTCACTTCTAAAAAAAAAAAAAAATAGTGCTTGGCGTTAGAAGGATCCATGCCTTCCATAGGCAAATGAGTGTTGGCGTATAGTTGAACAAATCTATCAGGCTAAAATGAGGGCAGACCTGATTATGGATAATGTGGCGGTCATACTGAAATGGCATTCATGTATAAGTGCAAGGGAAAATGTAAAAGGGATTTGGAATGTAGGTTTCCTATCCTATATGTCCACTGGCTATAGACTGTTGTGTTATACCATATGTATTATGGAGATGAGTCCACTGTCTTGAGAATGTATAACCTGACACCTATTTGAAAGAATGTATGTCAAGCACTGATCATTCAAAATAAGTGTTATCCCTATGATTCAGACGGTGATGCCAAAGGAAGCATTGTAATAAATGGTCACTCACAGGGTGGGGTCGATTCAGAGAGACAGAGTGAGCACACTGGGTTGTGAAATTTTATGGCCAGCATACTATGCAAATGAGCATATAATGAGATTTAAATGACCAACATTATTAAAATATGAATAATTATGAACTGAAATGAGGGTAAACAATGCATTAGAGGTGTTCAAAAGTCTATAACTATAGTGCAATGAGATGCAAGTGCAGTTCATGGTAAAATCCTGGTGTTTCAGGACAGCAACAAAGAAAACATGGTAGTGGTACCCTTTATTTTAAAAGATATGCTTATGTATGAGGCTCTTCTCACAAATGACAGACACAGTGCTGCATCCAATTGCCCTCTATGCTGCCAAGTCGTGTGACCACATCTAACATTTCAGTCACTGCATGACACAGGTATCTTATTGGCTCAGCTAGAATATGGTTTCTGTCTGATTGATGTAGCCTCAAAAAGAAATGTATCCACCTTTCAGTCCATCTCAAATGCCCTATTCATCACTCTTTCCCCAAGAAATGAGCACCACTGCAAAACCCTGAAAAAGCTAACAGGCAACCTGTGAAACAACATTTTGACATTCTACTCACCTCTCAGCTGTTTAAATGTATCAAGAATTCCCCCCATCAACCTCTAAACTATTCAGAGATGCAGCAACATGCAAATCTTAAGCATTCAAGTCCTCTCCTCCAAACCCCTCAAACAAGGCTTCAGAGCACAGACCATGCTTTTTCAGCCATTAGACCTAAACATTAGGAATCTCTCCATTTCTTTTCCTAAAGTTCATTCCTCTTACCCGATTTTTGAATCAAAACTAAAAGCACAGTACAAGACTAGAAAAATATAGCTACTGCCTCACTGGTCAAAGAATTTTATCTTTTCCTCCCTTCTTCCCTCTTAATACCTTTCTCTGACTCTACTTTTCATTATGACTCTTTCACTGTGCCATCTCTGATATCTACCCTGTATATAATGCATATATGGGTTCCTATCAGATAGTCGAACTTCTGCAAGTTCAAACATCATATGGTCGAGACCATTAGTTTGAATTTGCAAAAGTTCGAGCATTTCAGTGGAAATCTCCGTAAGGGAAGGTTTCCATTTTGTTCAATGTGGTGCGATCTCGGAGTTGGTATATTTAAGTAGCGGGGGAGGGGTGCAGGGCTGCATGCCCCCCTGCTTACAACAGTTTATTTTGTTTTGTTTTCTTTTTGTTTTTTTTATCCATAGTTGAAGTTTTTTTTAATTTCGAACAGGATGATTCGAACATTCCATGTTCGAAGTAATTAAACTTCGACTATGTGATATAGACCCTGTATACATACATATATATATATATATATATATATAGAGAGAGAGAGAGAGAGAGTGCTTTGTCAGTCACACCATATATAATACCATGTATCATTTGTCTTTATACCCTCAAGCAGCCAGCTATGATATTCATTTTGTATATCATACATGCATGCGTTATATTCTGACATTTGCTCTGAACATAATGTCATGTGTTTTCCTATTGTGTTTACTCCCAGGCTGAGATTAAAATAGGTCCAAAGGGATCAATGCTCAAACCCCGGTTAACAAATTCAAAATAAAATAAAATATTTTCTGTCTCAGATACAAGGACTTTAAAATCTTCAGAATCACCTTTCTGGAGAAGTTAAGGGAAAGGTAGCAGGGGATAGAAGACAAAAATTCCAATACCCTAGTGGGTGTCTTAGGTTTGGCCAAAGCATACAGTAACTTTTGCAGATGGAAGATGTCCCCTTGTCACCACGTGCTAAGTGACAGTGCATGCTCACGAAAGATCTGAGTGTGCACTCCTGCTGCCATGATGACAAGTCCTAAATCCACAAAGCAGGACCTGAAGGAACCAAAAGGAAATCCAACAAGCTAGACCCAATGTGATAAAAGTGATGAAAGTTTAATGTAGTACTTTGAAGAGCTTTCCGTCTGCACGATGTGCAGACTTCTTCAGAAACACAGTTAAAAACTTTAACCACTCTTATAAATGAGAATTCAAATATATTCAATTAACTAATTAGTAAAAATAGTCAATTTAACAAACAATTAGATGTTTAAACAATAGGTATCCAAGGATACTACCATTAAACATAAATGAACTGCACCTTCTTCCTAAAGTGAGAGTAAATTTCAAGTTTTAAATCCATGAATTTATAAACTTGTAAACTCTCACTTACAACCCCACAAAGTAACGTATTATTTTATAACTTACTTGATGTTAAGTATATAATCAATAAAACTACTCGCAAAATATAATATCACACATTATCCTAAAAAACGTACGTTACATATAAAAAACTAATACATAAATAGTACTACTAACAAGGAAGTACACAAGTAATAAATACATAATTGGTTAGTAAGTAGTGATACTACTCAATACACTATAATATGTATTAAATTCTGACAGAAATTGCATGACTACAGTCAGTACCAAGTGTAATACTGTAGTTTTACTATATTAAACTGTGTTGCACTTTTAGACTCACATCGAGCTCATCTCTGCAAGCTTTTGAGTTTAAGAATACTGCTTATTGAACATGATTCATTTAAACCTGGAAATGTGTACGCGTTTAACCTAATCTGCCATTTAAGTTCTAATTCTTCTAACAACAAGGGTAATGGAGCACCCCTCTTGCTTTCTTGTATTTGATCAATAACTAAGAACTTAAAACTATGTTCCGTGTAACTAGAAATATGCTTGGCCAGTGCATTATCCTGTTTTTTCTTAATATTGGCATACTGGTGCTCATAAATTCTTTCTCGTTGTCTCCGCTCCATCTTACCCACGTAAAACGCAGGGCATCTTTGGCACTTAGCCAAGTATACCACCAGTTTTGAGTTGCAACTGGCTCTACATCTCAATTTATATTCAATACTTTGCACTACAAATCTATTACTTTCCACTATGTGCTTACACTGGTTACAATTTTGACATTTAAACATCCCGGGTATTCTCGAAAAGGTGACACAAGATTGTTCTAAAATCGCTTTTAGATTTTTACCTTTCCTAAAGGTTACCTATGGATGCTCACCTACCTTGATGTAAACCATGGGGTTACTTTTTTAAACTCATCCATCTTTGCCAGCTCTACTCCCTGCATCCTCACCATTTCTCTGTCCTCCCTCTTATTCACACACATGCATTCTGTCTTAGCCCTGCTAATCTTCATTCCTCTCCTCAATAGAGAGAGTATTTTCACCTCTCCAGGTTCTCCTCAATCTGTTCCCTACTCTCACTACAGATCACTACAGATCACAATGTCATCCGCAGACATCATACCCCATGCGGACTCCTGTCTGATCTCATCTGTCAACCGGTCCATCACCACTGCAAATAAGAAAGGGCTCAGAGCTGATCCTTGATGTAATCCCACCTACACCTTGAATACATCTGTCACTTCTACCGCAGACCTCTCCATTGCCACACAGCCATTGCACATATCCTGTACCACTCATATACTTCTCTGCCACTCCCAACTCCCTCATACAATACCACAACTCCTCTCTAGGCACTCTGTCATAAGCTTTCTCTAAGTCCACAAAGACACAATACAGCTCCTTTGTTCTTTCTCTATACTTCTCCATCAACACCCTCAGAGCAAACATCACATCTGTAGTGCTCTTTCCTGTCATGAAATTGTACTGCTGCTCCCTAATCATCACCTACCCTCTTAACCTAGCTTATAACTTCATGCTGTGGTTGATCAATTGTATCCCTCTGTAATTACTACAGCTCTGCACATCACATTTATTCTGTACAAATATACTTCTTCTCCACTCCTCAGGCATCCTCTCACTTTCCAAGATTTCGTTAAACAATCTGGTTAAAAACCACATTGCCATCTCTCCTAAACACCTCCATGCTTCTACAGGTATGTCATCTGGACCAACAGCCTTTCCATTCTTCATCCTCTCCATAGCTGTCCTAAGTTTTGTCTTGCTAATCTGTTGCACTTCCTGATTCACTATCCCCACATCATCCAATCTTCTTTCTCTCTCATTCGCTTCATTTATCAGCCCCTCAAAGTACTCTTTCCATCTGCTCAACACACTCTGCTCACTTGTGGGTACATTTCCCTCATTATCCTTTATCAATCTTATCTGCTGCACATCTTTCCCAGCTCAGTCCCAAAGTCTAGTCAATTGGTACAGGTCCTTTTTTTCCCTCCTTAGTGTCCAACCTTTCATACAACTTGCCATGCACCTTCTCCTTAGCCTTTGCCACCTCTCTCTTCACCATACACCTCATCTTCTTGTACTCCTTTGTACTTTCTTCATCTCTTATAGGTGCATAGATTCATAGGTGTGTACTAGGCTAATGGCCTAGCCTATAGGATTACTTGGCATCATGCCACCCGACCTTAGTTCCCAGTGCCTCTGTCGAGTAGAGCCACTGGAGTGATCCCCAGGGTGAATTTTCTATTTCCCATCCACTCATCAAGATTTCACTTGAAGAGGGCCAGTGAGGTGCTCTGTTTGACATGTAAGGGAAGTCTATTCCATAGCATGGGCAATCTCTGGGTTATGAACCTGTCACTCCAGCATGTTCTCTTGATTGTGGTAATGAGGTTGAGGTCTCTGGAGCATGTGGTGCGGAGGGATTGGGAGTTCATTAGATGTAGCATTTCTAACAGAGCTGGGTCAGACATGGCTTTGTAAGTCAAGCAGAGATCGCCTCTAAGTAGACGATATGAGACAGAGAATAGTTGGAGTTTTTTGAGTCTGTCCATATAGGACAAATGTTTAAGGCCTAGGATCCTCTTTGTGAGGTAATTTTGCAGCCTCTCCAGTTGTTGCAGGTGTCTAGTGAGGTACATGCCAAATGGAGCATTGTACTCAATGATTGGCCTAATGAGGGAAGAGTAGAGGGAGACAATGACCTCTTTCTTCCTGGATGCAAAACCCTTAGTAATGAGATGTGCCACATAGAAGGACTTTCTGACCACAGTGGCAATGTGGTGGTCAAAAGAGAGGTTGCTGTCAACCTGTGTTCCCAGATCTCTTATAATGCCTTCTGTATTCAGTGGACTACCATCAATGTGGTAATTCAAGGGAACTGGGGTGTTGGTGTCATTGAGGCCTTTTTGTAGGATGTCAAAATCACTTGGGGAGTTAATAATAGCTCCCAACTTACAATCATCTGTGAACTTTGTCAGCCAAAGTCCCTTTGTGTTGACCTGGACTTTAGAAAAGTACATACCAAACAGGAGAGGACCCAGGATCGAACCCTGTGGGACTCCACTCATGACTGGTCTGCAGTCTGACTTAGAGTCAGCTACTTTCACACTGTGGATTCTATATGTGAGCCAGTTTGCAACCCACCTAGTGATATAGTGGTTGATGCCTAGCTTAGTGAGTTTTTCTATGATTCCTGAGTGGGGAATGGTATCAAAGGCCTTGAACAGATCAAGGTAGGCTGTATGAACCACGTTGCTTTCATCCACAGTTCTGATGACTGACTCAAAGAAGTCAACCAAGTTGAACAGGCATGATCTACCCTTCACAAAGCCAAACTGTGTAGGATCCAGAGTTTGAAGATTCTCTTATCCTTGTTTATTAGGTCCATAACGATGTGCTCCATAGCTTTGTATATCAGACTCGTCAGGCTAAGTGGGCGATAATTCCTGGGGTCTGAAGTTGCTCCGCCTTTGTGGAGAGGGTTGACTGTAGCACTGCGCTATTCTGTAGGGCAAAGCCTGGGGTGAGGCTGTGATTGAACAGGGCACACAGGTGAGTTGTCAGTTCACTCTGTAGTTCATGTAGAACACAACCAGGAATTTTGTTAGGTCACATATAAGCTGTATTCTTGGCCTTGGACAGTGCTGTTTTAAGCTGTGCAGCAGTAATACTGGGTGCCTGGCAATCTACTGATATTGTGAGTGGTCCTTGGGGGGGAGAGGGGTAAAGTTAGCACTGAATCTGTCAGCCAGTATATTGGCAATATCTGTTGGCTTGGTATAGGAGGTACCATTGTGCAGTAGCTCAGAGCAAATCAGGGTATTGCCATGGAGATTTTTTACATAACTATAGAAGGCCTTGTGGTTGTCTTTACTATTTGCTGCAATTCTGTTTTCATAGCTAGCTTTAGAGGATTTGATGAATGATCCCAATCTTTTGTTGTGGCTGATAAGGGAGTTTTTCCAGTCTTAGGACTTCACCTTATTCAGCTTCAGTTTTCTCCTTCTGTTGTAGAGTTTGTTTATGGCAGGGAACCACCAGAATGACTTCCTTTTTTTTAAGTAGCGCATCTTGGTTTTATTGGGTATGGTGAGATCCATGCATTTGTGTATGTGTTCATACAGTTTTTTGTTGTATGATTCAGTGGTCATGCAACTATTCTCCATTTGCATGGGTGCCATGAAGTTAGCCACCTCTGTTTTTAGGAGCCCAAAGTTAGCTTTGGAGAAGTTTTTCATGGTAGTTGCCTTTATGTGTGTGTATGGGGGGGAGGTGAATTTCCAAGGTGATTAGTTTGTGGTTGGATCTAACTAGAGAAGAGTTGACTGTTGCTGTAGAGCAACCATCGCCCATGTTAGTAACGACCAGGTCAAGGATGTTGCTACCTCTAATGGGGGTAAGAACGAGCTGGTAATGAATTCCAGAAAGCATGGGCAAGTGTATTGGTATATGAGCAGTTTACCCAGTTAATGGAGGGGTAGTTGAAGTTGCCTAGTATGAGAGTGTTAGGTTGGACCCTAATATTCTCCAGGGTGCTTAGGAACATGGAGTGTGAGTCTTGGGACATGGTGGAGACCTATAGCAGGCTACAACCTAAATCCCTGTCTTACCCAATGTTAGCTGCGCCCGAAGTATCTCAGATGCATTATGTTGGGCTACCAGTCTGGAGGTGTGTGCATCCTTTATGAATATGGAAACACCTCCACCTTTGGAGCTTCGGTCCAGGATCTGGGGCCGAAAGGTGTGGAATGAGTTATGGCCTGGTACTGCAGGGGTGCTTTCTGCTGCCTTGAACCAGGTCTCTGTTACAGCACAAATGTCGATGTTCTCCATTTTAAGGAGTACTTCAAGCGAGTGCATTTTGAGATTTAGACTTCTAGCACTGAGCAGCATGACTCTCAGATTGCATTTGTTTGTAGCTGTTATGGTGGTAATTTGGTCTTTGGAACACCTGCTAAAAAAGGCACTATAGGGGTGGCAAGAGACCCTTCTTCTTCACCAGCCTTTTCCTCTGTATACTCTCCTGTCCTTCCTTGTTCTACCACCAGGTCTCATTGTCCTCCTTCCTCTGTCCAGATGTCACCCAAGTACCTATCTAGCTGTCTCCCTTACCACCTCTGCCCTGGCTGCCCCGCTATCAGGTAACTCTTCACTACCTCCCAGTGTGTGCTGTTAAAGTTATTTCCATTATTTTAAAATGTCTTAAATTTCTTAATTTCTAAATAATGGAAAGAAATTTAACACTAAGAAATCAGATAAATTAAACCTCTGGAGAATAAATATTTATGGGTACATGCACATATTCATTAACTCTCAAAGCAAATAAGTCACAATCCCATTATTCACCAACTTAGTTAGGTCAAAATTGGAGTATGGAAGTATATAAATTTGCATTTTTGCCATTAAATTCCTTTTATGGCTGTTTGACCAGAATGCCTTTTTTGCTAATACTATAATCCATACTTTCGAGTGGTGTCTAAAACAGAGATTCTGACTAAGACATGCCAAAAGAGTTCCATTAAATATATCAGTAGGTATCTGTGTTTGGACAACACCACCATTCATTACCATCTGTACTCCTCTTCAGTCAGACTTGTACCCCTTCTCCATTTTTTTTCAGTATCTTCAGTCTTTCCCATGTGCTAGTACACATATTGCCCTACTAAGATTCTGGGACACCATGTCCAAAGCATTTCATTAATTGTACTATGGATGAAGTCTTAGAGTTTAAACCATTGTAGATGTAATTTACTAAAAGTTATTTTTCAACCTTATAACTGGCTGATTTTTCATATATTTATATCCATGTGCCTGCTTCAAGATTCAGTCTGGGCTTCCAGTTGCTATCAGTGTGGTATTAGCATGTTTTTCCTTAGGCTGCCTTGGTGTTTTCCTACTATTCCAATGTTGCAAAGGTATACTGATTGTCTAATGACTATAAAATTTTCAGTTACATTACAGCTGTACCATCTGTAGCCCAGGCTTTTCAGTAAAAGTCAAGACAATACTGAATTTAATATCTAGAAGTGAAATAAAAAGCTGAAAGTTCACACTCACAGTGTAACCCTGAGAAATATCTAGAACTTATTTGGGCTAGACAAAACTGGAAACTGAAAGAAATATCTAGATCACTTATGGAAGGAACCAGAACTGTAATATAAGCTGCAGGGATAATGGTGTAGTAACGCGGGAGGGAACTAAAGAGTAGGGAAAATTACAAGAAGGAGGAAGAGAGCTCAGGAAATGAGGGCTTGAAGTCTTGGTATGAAATAACAGTATGATGAGATGTATATGCTCGACATCTGAACACAGCGTTAGATACTCACGAAGAAATATAAACAGTTGAAACTAAACACTGCAGTCACTCGTATACGAACAGGAACTGATCACAGCACTTGTCCAATGGCAAACAGGGATATACAGCAACTAGTAGAAATAAACTCCAACCACTGATACGGAAAAAAGTCTCTTTAGAAACCAAAAAAGTATTCCAGGACTGTAGAAATTAATAACATTTATTCCATACAAAACGTTGAGCGCTTTCACTCGTTAAACACGAGCTTCCTCAGAACAATTAAATTATCCTTCATTCACTGCCTAAATACATTGTTTTGGCGCCAAAATCCTGACTAATTAAAGCAACAGTGCTTTGTAACAGAATTATCATAAGTAATAATAAACATTACCATAAAAACTATAACATTTTTGTTAAAAATCACTTCACTTATGTTTTTTTAAAAAAATCACATACAAACATTTCATACAAACATTTAAAATGTTGCTTTGTGTGGTATGCAAAAAGTTTTAACTTCAGCTCTCAATGTTAGTCTTATACTTAATATATATATAAAAAAATCAATCTATACTTATAAAATAGAATCCTAGTATAAACCTAGTAGAACAAACTACGTATATATTGTAACTAGTATGGTCTAACCATAGTCCTAATGTAAACATATATATAGGAAGGTTACACATATTGCCCTACTAAGATTCTGGGACACCATGTCCAAAGCATTTCATTAATTGTACTATGGATGAAGTCTTAGAGTTTAAACCATTGTAGATGTCATTTACTAAAAGTTATTTTTCAGCCTTATAACTGGCTGATTTTTCATATATTTATATCCATGTGCCTGCTTCAAGATTCAGTCTGGGCTTCCAGTTGCTATCAGTGTGGTATTAGCATGTTTTTCCTTAGGCTGCCTTGGTGTTTTCCTATTATTCCAATGTTGCAAAGGTATACTGATTGTCTAATGACTATAAAATTTTCAGTTACATTACAGCTGTACCATCTGTAGCCCAGGCTTTTCAGTAAAAGTCAAGACAATACTGAATTTAATATCTAGAAGTGAAATAAAAAGCTGAAAGTTCACACTCACAGTGTAACCCTGAGAAATATCTAGAACTTATTTGGGCTAGACAAAACTGGAAACTGAAAGAAATATCTAGATCACTTATGGAAGGAACCAGAACTGTAATATAAGCTGCAGGGATAATGGTGTAGTAACGCGGGAGGGAACTAAAGAGTAGGGAAAATTACAAGAAGGAGGAAGAGAGCTCAGGAAATGAGGGCTTGAAGTCTTGGTATGAAATAACAGTATGATGAGATGTATATGCTGCAAAGCAGAGGTGTGGCTAAGAGAACAATAGAGAGGGAGAGAAGTGATGTGAAATATGCTTAAGGCTCATAAAATGAGAAACATAAGTACTAATTTTAAGAAAGGAGCAAGGGAACAGAGACTACAGATACAAAGAAAAGGATGATGAAGAAGTAGAGGAATAGAAAAAGAGATGCACATTAACTGAACAAAAATGTGACTATAAGAAGGAGAAATGAGGGAGGCAGAGATGGACAGCACATACAGAATAACATGAGGAAGAAAATAAAAAAAAATGGCCTTGGGGACAGTGAAGACACAAGGAGAAAAGGTAGAAAAGAAGGGAAAATAAATGTAAAGGAAGGGGGAGGGATGTGGGCAAAAGGAGGGACAGGTGAATCAAGCAAATAACTGTAAACAGACATGAGGAGAAATCTGTGCCAGAGGAAAAGAATAGAAAGGAAGAACCATTTTGAGTTTTCAAAGAATCTCCCATGTGGCATTACATGCATTCCCATACTGAAGTTCTGAGATAACATATACAATGCATTTCCTGATCTGTACTACTGATAAAGCCTTAGTGGGCAGTAGAGTGCAGCATCAATAAGCACACAAAACTGAGAAGTATGTTGAGAAAGAGAAGCACTGTGATTTAAGATGCAGACAGGAAAACAGACATTAGGATGGACCCATGACAAGTTGGTCTGCATAGGAATGCTAAGGAACTAGATAACAGAAAACTGAAGAAGTCATGGAGAAGAACCAGTAGCTTAGAAGATAGTCTTAGGCATGAGGGCAGTGCTACGGTTATTTCAGTACTGCTGCCAGAGTCAAGGTCTGCCAAAAAGAGAAAGAACAACTTAATGAATGGACAGAGGATGGTGTGAGAACAAAGAGAATGGGATGATGTAGAGACATATTAGGACCTGGGAAAGGAATTCAAATGCTGGAAAAGGTAATGTGGAATTCCTAGGAATCTAGTCTATATAAAATCAATATGGTAGTTGTTTAAGTGGAGATGTGTGATAGCAAAAGCAGATGAAAGAAAGAGGGAAAAGGCTAGGTTCAACTGAAAGAATTATGAGTCAAACATAACAGGACTGGGACAGAGACTTTAGAAAAGCTCTCCCAGACTCTGCCACAATTTGTTGTGAGGGAAATGTTAGCTTGCTTTTGATTTCTTGTATTTTGTATTACTTTATTGCCTTCTTCAATTTTGTATATTGTGATTTGTCTTCTTTACATTGTGTTTTACTTGTATTCTGCTTTTAATTGCATATTAAAAATAGGAAAGAGACCACAGCTGTATCTCTTGAGAGCCACACAGAAATGTTTCCCACCATCCCACTTTGGCACTGTTGTGTTCTCAAATTCAACTGTCTTTCGAGTTGCCTGCCCCTTATGTTAATTTGACTACATATCTCCTTCCATCTCCCCTTTCACTGGCTGTTGTGAGTAAGCATAAAATTATCATTTTGTGAAATTACTGTCCTTCAAATATTTATTTATTTTTTAATTTATTTTACATTTGTTGACCAGGATAGTCCGACTGGATATATGTCCATTTTCAGCGGAGGACCAGGGAGAAAAGCTCCAGATAACACAGATAGAACATAACAGATATGAGTCAAACATATTTACAAAGCCCTCTAGTAGGTACTCACAATATACACAGTGTAATAGTATACAAAAACAACAGGCTGCAGCAAGCAATTATGAGCAAGAGATGCATACAATATTAATTTAAATAAGGCATTGAATAAGTAGTGATTAATCAGGGTTAGTACAGGGACAAAGCCAGTGCTCTTTAAAATACTGTTTGAGGCCTTTTTTGAAGAGACTTAAAGAAGATTTGAGGGCAAGGTTAGATGGAAGTGAATTCCAAGTTTTACCAATGATTTTGGCAAACAGGGAGTCACCGGCTGAGTTAATTGCTTTGTGGGTTTGGACCAACAGTTCATTGGATGATCGTAGTTGCCTTGAATAACTGTATAGCTTTATGATATTTTTGAGTGCCGGAGTATTTTCAGGGTGATACAGAATTTTGTGTGCTACTATAAGCTGATTGAACAGAAGTAGGCTAGGCAGTTCTAGCCACCCGAGAAGACTGAGGTTTTGACAGTGATGTGTCCTATATGTTGAGCCTATGGCAAATCTGGCAATATGGTTGTAACAGTGAGAGAGCTTACCAGGTTCAATTTTGCTCGAATTGTAGAGTACAGGGGAGGCATATAGAAGTGTAGAGAGTAGGTGTGAGGGAGCGATTGCAGTCCTAGCTAATGGAGTTAGAAAAGGTTTGCTTCTATATAATGAGCCAAGCTTCTTATTAATGATTTTCATAGTTTTATTGATATGCAGATCAAATTTGAGATTATTGCCCACTATTACTCCTAAAAGTTTAGTATGGGCATCTGGGGAGATAGAGGTACCATTGCTGGATGTTATGGAGAAGAAAAATGGGGTGGATCTACTGGTGGGGGTAAAGAGGAGCAGTTTAAGTTTTGTTGGGATTTAACAACAGACAGTGATTAGAGAGCCAATTTTCAACTGTGTTAAATGTGTTTTGTGTTAAGGTTCGCAGGTCTAAAGAGGAGGAGGCCATACAGATCAGGGTAGAATCATCTGCATATTAAATGCAGGTTGCATCAGGGATTGCAGTATGAAGATTGTTGATGAAGATAGAAAAGAGTAGATGACCTAGAATAGAGCCCTGAGGGACACCAAGGTTGAGAGGTAGCAGGGTGGACAGTTTGCCTTGCCATAATACAGCCTTTTCTCTGGCATTCAGATAGGATAGGAACCACTGAATAGCATGGTTATCTAGAGAGATGGATTTTAGGGAATGGATGAGTAATTTGTGGTTGACCACATCAAAGGCCTTCGACAGGTCTAGTAATAGGGATGAAGATAGCCTGTTGTTGTTCCTATTTTGGAATATGGTATTTGTAAAAGAAAGGAGGGAGGAGGTGGTGCTGTGATGTGGCCTAAAGCCATGCTAAGAGTTGGCAAGCAGATCATTCTGAATGAGATAGTCCCTAAGTTGCTTATGAATGCACTTCTCCATTAATTTGGCTAGTGGTGAGAGAATGGCAATGTATCTGTAGTTGGACAGTTCTGTTGAACTCCCACCTTTGTGGAGTGGAATAACATGGGATATCTTCCAGATTGAGGGGATAGTTCCATCAGTTAGTGTTCTATTGATTAGGATAGAGATGATGAATGCTATGGCATCGGAAGCTTTTGGTAGGTACTCTGCAGGATGAAGGTCAGCAGAAAGGGTGGCTGGTTTTAGTTTTTTGATAAGGGATTGGATAAAAGTGGTAGAGACAGGTTGGGAGTTAAAGGAGGATGAGAAGTGGGTGTGTTAGTGGTATTAGAGTGGGTGGGAGTAAGTTGATTAGCTAAGGACTGAATAGTTTCAGTGAAAAAAATATTAAAGGCAGTGGCATCAGTTTCAGGGGATTTATGGGTGTAGTTTGATGGGGTTGGGGTAGTAGATTGTCCTGGATGAAAAAGGTCAGTTAATACCTGCCCAAAACCTTTGGGGATTGTTTTGGTGTTTAAATAGGAGGTTCTGGTAGTAGTTTTTTTTTTTGTCTAGCAAATTTAGTTTTTTTGCATAATTTCTAAGTTGACAATATCCCACTTGGTCGAGGGGGGTTTTAGTTGTTTGCCATTTGGTCCAGGCTATATTTCTAAGTTTGATTTTTATCTTAGTTTCCTTTGTGAGCCATGGAACAGTATTAGATTTAGTCTTTATAGTATGTGCAGGAGCATGAGAGTCAATGGTGCTCAGAAATTTATTGTTAAAGAAAGTTATGGCTTCATATAGTGGTAGATTTTTTAGGACTGACCCACTGACCGATTTAAGTTAATTTAGAAGTTAATAGGATTGAAGTTTTTATTATTTCTTGTGGTGGGTTTCTGCCTTATGCTTAATAATATAAGGTGGTGAATGATCACTTAGGTCATCGGGTTGATTCCCAGCTGTATACAAGCTTGGGTGGCTATTGATAAGTACCCAATCTAAGATACTTTCCCTGTTGGTGGGTTTACTAATCCTAGTGGGAGAGGTTATTATTTGTGTGAACCCAAACAGAATTATATGGGTGACAGGGAATTCAGTTGAGCAGGTGCACCAGTCAGTGTTAAAGTCTCCGAGAACAATGGTTTCTTGGGGGTAGGTAGTGGATAACCATTGGAGGATATAATCCAGAGTGCTTATTTTATTGTCTGGGGGAATGTAGGCACAGACAATATTTATAGTCTTATTATTGTTAATTTGCAGTTTGGTAATGAAGATTTCTGTGTTATTAAATGGGGGCAGTTGAAATGGATCTCTATTAACACTTAATGTCTTTTTGTAAAGAACTGCTATCCCACCTCCCTTCTTAGCTGTTCAGCTAATCGGTGTATGTTGTAGCCCTTGGGTAATACCTCATTATTGGCAGTAGTAGGTTTAAGCCAGGTTTCTGTAAGACACATTATGTCTGGGGAATGAACTGCTAAGAGGGCATGCAGGTCGGGGATTTTATTTTTTATACTTCAGTGTTCAAGTGAAATGTCAGAAGAGTGTTTGCAGGACTGTTAAGGGCTAGTTTATTGATGGGGTTGGTAGTGTAGGTGCAATTGCCACCAGGTGGAGATGGGCCAGGTTTGGGATGGACATCCCCATCTGTAATGAGGTTATATTGAAATCCAATTATGAGCTGTAAACACTTATGAATAAGTCTTAGATAGTGCTTGTCCCTTGGATTAGATTTTAAGGTTTTAATTGGGTAATGAGGTAAAGGAGACGAGGGTTTGGATGTGTGGGAGATAATTAGGTGAGCTAACTTGTAAGAGAAGTCTGGGGTGGTAGTTTGACATTTTGGGTAGTGGAATCCGTGGTGGTACTGGTTTTCATAGGTGGTGAGGAGATAAAGGATGAGTATCAGGGGGAGCACTGAAAATACTAGTGTTTTTGTTGATGCTAGCATAGCAAGGGGCCTGGCCATTATAGGGCACAGTTTTCAACCAGGATTTGGCAGGAAAGGAAGGAGAAAAGTTGGGTTGTAGAGAGGGAGGGCCACTTGGTGATGTGTGAGATGTTGGTTAGGAGGAAGAAGCAGAGTGAGTGGCTAGGACAGTATAAATTTAACAGTACTGGGGGTGGGTGGGAATAGTGGCAGGGTGAGGTGTGGAGTGAGCCCAAGCACAGTGAGGGCGAGCGGAGCAGGGCTAAACTGGACCACAAGATTTATACAATTAATTAAAACATAAGGTTATAATGGGGATGTAAGTTATTTGCCTTACTACATTTTAAAGATGGCTCCCAGAGGAGTGGTTATTGATACAGCCTCCTATGAGAATGGCCTTGGGGAGAGGGATATCTATTATCAGTGTGAGATTGAGTGGTTAGAACTGGTTGCAGAGCAACCCCAGCAGGAGGGAGTCCAAAAAGAAATGAAAAAAAACAATCAGGAGCCAGGAAATATAAGTAAGACAATACACTATGTTAGAGTGTTTCAGCTTACAGAAACCAAAAGTTGCTAGCAAGCTCTTTAAGGATCAATAGAGCTAAGGGAATTGGGACTGAACTAAAGGTCTGATTTGGAATAGTTTTAACTTTAGACTCTGGAGCTCACCTGTTTGCATACAGAGGAAATAAGGAACTTGTGCAATTAGTAGAGTATGTTCCTACCTAGTGGCTGACTTCATTAAAGCTCTTCAAGTTGGAAGCTGAATGGGGCTCAATGTAGCTGTGCTCACCTCACAACGATAGTCACAAAGTAAGAGAAAGTTGTTATAAACAATTCCATGACAGTCACCTAATAATTAATTCTACTGGAAGGCTTGTGTATAAAAGTTGAGATTTCCAAGGGGTGATTTGAGCTTTTGCTGAAAATTTACTTCAGAACTGAAGTCGGGGGGTGCACAATCCCAAAGCTTGTGGATGGCCCGAGCAAATGAATAATTAATTCTACTGGAAAGCTTGTGTATAAAAGTTGAGATTTCCTAGGGCTGATTTAAGCTTTTACTGAAAACTTGCTTCGGAACCAAAGGTGGGGGGGGGGTGCACAATCCTGAGGCTTGTGGATGGCCCAAGCAAACTAATAATTAATTCTACTGGAAGGCTTGTGTATAAAAGTTGAGATTTCCCAGGGCTTATTTGAGCTTTTGCTGAAAATTTGCTTCAGAATCGAAGGTTGGGGGGGGGGTGCGAATTCCCAAGGCTTGTAGATGGCCCGAGCAAAAGTGAGCACACACAGCAGACTAAGGGAAGCTCCTGCAGGTTGAGACTGTACTATTTAAATTTATTGGCCATCCCACTGTATTCCACAGAACCAGAATACAAAGTGCTCACCCCCTTTCAGTCTACCTTTCTCTTTTAAAATTACCGGTTGTCCATTTAGACAGCTAATGCTTATTATTGGAGAGCCGACATTCTGCCTCTCAGTAGTCATCTTGGGTTTAGTACTTCTGTTTTCTCCTGGTGAGAGAAGGAGCACAGTGACATTGTTTCCTGGAAACTGATGATTACCAGAAAGCCTAATGACTGCTTCATAGGTGACAGCTTGAAATTTGTGCTTATATTCTGATTCTGGTGAGAGAAGTAGCAGAGTGCATTGATTCTTGACTATTTCTGGTTGGACGGTGAGCATTTGGGCTTGATGCTCCTGATTTTTCTGGTTGCTTTTCAAGGCATCTACCAAGAAAAGTTTACAACAGGCCTACAGACTCTTGCATCATCTGGGACAAGACTGTGGATCACAAAACAGGTTGTGACCTGCTTCTCATCTTGGGATTGGTGATAATATTTTGCTTCTGGTGACAGAATTAGTAGTAGCCAGCAGTAGGCATTCACATAACTCCTTCTTTTTGTCATTCTTGACAAGCTGATTCTTTGTTTTCAGTAAGTACTGCTTGATTTGTTTCTAATGTAATGTAAATGTACATATCCTATGACCAGTATGCAAAGACCTCCTAGATGATGTACACATAACAAATACCCTCAACAGCCCCGAATGCACGCTTTCAAAACAACAGCCATATCAACACATACAGTCACATCTCATGGAGCCTCTACTTCTAAGCCCATAAGGCAAGCCACCACACAATCTGACATTTGGTCATTGGAGACACCATCGTGAAGCACATTGATGTTCCTCTCACCAGGGTGAGTAAGGAAGAAGTCACAGTCAGTTGCTTATCAGGGGTTAGGATCTGCCACAGTATGCATGCACTCAGGTCATTGGACCACAGTTACCACTATGACTCAGTCATAGTCCATGTAAGTGTAAATGACCTGATACGTACCTCCCTAGACTATATTATAACAGACCTATCTATAGAATACATAGAGATTTGGAAAGTATTTGGACTATTTTATCGAAAGAATGTATTCCAAATGACATCCAACTTTTGTATCTAGGCATTAGCATACATAAAGGTATAAGTATACATATCATATCTACTACAGACTCTCCAAGGAAGAAACAGATATGGAAAAGAGGTATAGGACAGCAAAGACTGCATATGGAAGTGAGGTGTTCCTACAGAGAAAGAAGAATGATCGAATGAGAAATCGAGAGAGAAGAAATAAAGAGACAGAAAAGGGAAAAACATGGACTTTTCTCAGAATTTTACAAAATAGTAAGAGGATAAATGGGTGAAGAGATTTAGGAGTTTTTGAGGATGCTCTGGAAGGGTAAGGGTGACCAGCCTCAGAGAATAGAGAGGCAGTAATGGTGTCACCCAAGCAGCCAAAGGAAAAGAAGAAAAGAAAGTTAAAGACTGATATCACTGACAAAGGTTTTCTCTGAAGATCCTGGGCAAGGAGGTTGGAGCATGTAGCTGGGGAATGATAGACAGTTTGGAAACTATGTTTGTTAAGGGCAGCATTTCATATAACACTGGGATATATGAAGTGGATAGAGGTAAAGGAAATTATTGCAGCAAGAAATTAATTCAAAGCATAAAGGACCAAATAGACAAATAAGGAGAAGTCTTCTAATAGAGAGAATACAGATAGGATGATGATATTATAAATATTGTACTGTGTGACAAACTTCTCTCTCTCTCTCTCTCTCTCTCTCTCTCTCTCTCTCTCTCTCACACACACATTCTCTCTCTCTCTCTCTCATAACATACCTGTGATCAAGATAACCAAGATTTCTAGCCAGGTTCAGCAGGTAGAAGATATGGTTATAGGTAAAAGAAAGAGGATGGATCTCCAGATTATAAAATGTACATAGTAGCAGTAAATGTAACTCTGAAGAATAACATTAAAGCAATGAGAGATTAGGCTAAGGTAGAAGAAAAATATATAGAATGGAGTTGTAAGGCTAGGGTATATAAATTGGGTAAAAGAGCAAAAGGAGCATCTGGGCAATGAGACATTTTTGAAACTTTGAGAAAAAATATAACTCTTATGGAGTAAGGGTATGAGAACATTTTCTGGGATTCTTGTCATTTAAAAAAGGAATATTGAGGACTAAAGCCATGTGACTTTCAGAGGCTAAAAGGTTAAAATGTTGAATTGGTAGAAGAATATGGTGTAACTAGAATGAATGTATGAAGTACATGCAGATCAGAGTGCTGCTGAAGACATTATGCTGTGGGAAAAAAGGCAAAAATATATTAAAAAAGGAAATATGAAAAATTCTGTGGAATAACTGATTCAGTTGAATGTCATGTATCTGATGAAGTCTGAGTTGTATGGACGAAAAAGCATGTTTGAATATAAGGCGTTCATGTTAGTTACTTTTTGGCGTGTTGAATAAAGTGAAATTTTAATCTATTTAGTTCGTAATGGCTTTTCTCCATATCTACAGCATTTCTTTTGGATTGATTTGAATGTCACCTATACTTACTTAGGTTAAAAGAATAGAGACATAGCTGGAAGCATTTAATATGAAGTTTGGAGAAGGCAATTGTGTAGTGAAGGAAGGGATCTGAGGAAAAACAATGATACAAATGAATACAAATGTAAATATTCTATGACCAATATGCAAATTACAACAGAAATTTGTACACAGATGATACAAAGTGAGGATGAAAAATGAAATAATCCTACAGCATAACTAGTGTTGAAGATATATTGCTTGACATGTGTTCAGAAGTCAAAAGTGCCAGGCTGTTAATGGTAAAAAAAAAGCAGTAAACAGTTAGGAAACTCTTGGCAGTGAAACTAGAGATGGATTGGAAGTGCTGCTTATTCAGAGTGGGAGGGGGCTCTGTGGAGTGTGAGAATACATTTAGATTAATGATGTTAGCAGGTTGGGGAAAAAGGAAAATGTGCTGGAATGTAATGAAGAAGGGTTATGGGAAGAGGTAAAGGTAGGCAAGGATAATTCAAGTTGGTTACAGCTATTGGAGAATGGGTTTTGCTTGATGGCATAAGCAGGTAGGATGGACATACATGTGCTGGGGGAAGGGTGTACACTGTGCAGAGCTCTTCCTGAGCTCTGGTGGAGGCTGGAGCTCACTGTGAGGCAGTTTTCTAGTCTTGACATATAGGAGGACTGTGAGATAGGCCACAATAGTCAGGGGTAGGCACATTCTTAAGCAACTTCTCATTGCCTGTCCAGATGAATTTTATATTTTACCATGCTAGTAGAGTTAATGTGTATAGATAGTTGACCAGCCACCATATACATGATGGATCTTGGTTTCATGTACCCTGCCCTAGTTGGGATGCCTACCCCATCCTCTCCCCACATGTTACTAGTGAACATTGCAAGTCTGAAGCCAAGAGAAGTAGGGTGACCTACCTTGTGCTGGAGCAATGTGAGGAATTGCCTGGCCCAGAACAGTGGAGGGATCTATGTCAGGGACTGCCTGGCATGAGCAGTGGAGGGAGCTAGGTTAGGGACAGACAGAGAGAAAGAGACAGAGATAGACTAAGTCAGAAATTAGGGTATGATATAGGTTAATGAATATGAATAGTTAAATCTGAAAAGTGAATTGGGAATCCTTAACATAAGGGCATAGTGAACCAAAATGGGAATTCCACATTATCTGCTAGTAGGATAGGAATTCCACATTATCTGCTAGTGGGATGAGAATTCCACATTATCTGCTAGTAGGATAGGAATTCTACATTATTTGCTAGTGGAAGAGGAGTAGACTAGAATAAGGATAAGCATCTGAAAGGGACTGCAGAGCAACATCATTTGTTTGTTTGTTGGTTGAAGTGTAGGTGCTCTGGTTCAAAGAACTGTTTTCCTTATCCACAGCAGCATATTTATCACATTACAAAATTAAAATAAATGAACATATATACTATATGTAAGCATCTAGAATAAACAGCAAAAAAATGCTATCATTTATCAAAACAAAGCAATTGAAGGTGTACAACAGACAAATTATACACAATAAGTCAAAGCTTATAAAAAATCTATTAAAAGAACAATGGATGGAGATGAGATAAACATGGATACAAGAAGTAAAAATCCATACAATAACACAGCATCCTTTGCTAAACACAACAATGAGTGAGACATTATGGGAGGGGTGATAAAGTGATACAGGACAATAAGGGATACAGCTGAGAACATGAGGTGGGTGGTAACAGAAAAGAATGAGAAATTAAATAATATGATTAGATATAATGACTGTGAGGGGAAGGACTTGCATGTACTGAACTAAATGAAGTGGGAGAGCAGAGCTTTCTTAAAATTGTCAAGAATTGGGTGGCATCTTAGTCTTTGCAGAAGGGGGAGTTTATATAGTAGAGACAAGTGTTTAGACAAAGTCTTCTCACTTATGATTAGGATAAACATAGTGCTGTTATTTGGAGTAAGATGGCTGCAATGTTGAGATATAAGGGAACATAATGATCTTGAGATGTAAGAGAACATAATTATATACCATAGTGATAGCAAGCTCAGTGTCCTGGGCAGTTCCCAGAGTGTAGAACTGCAGGAAGGCAATTCTAATAGCCCCATTGTTACAGTCATTAACATATAAAAACATTAATTTTGCTAGTGATATCATTCAGGGCTGCAAAGAAGCAGTCAGCCAACTTATACGCATTGGACGAAAGAGGTCTAACAGTATAAAGGCAGTCTAGATTGCTCTTGCCTGTCAACCACCCAAAATTGCTTTGCTGGTCAATTTGATGCAGAAGATATCACCATCGCTAAATAAGAAGACTTATTTTGTGATCTCTGCCTGATAAAACCCATAGTGTTCATATAGCCAAAGCTTAGCATCAAAGCAGGTCATGTATCACCACTTGCACTCTAACCTTTGGCCCAGCTGTGTCAAAAGATTAAAATCCATGTCAAACTAATGCTCACATGGCCTAAGATGTATTGGGCATACATGAATTGGAGAAAGGAAATCAAACATGGACCAATCAGGTAAAATCTGCAAGTTATGCATTTGGATCCATTCAACCGAGCACCAAAATCAACCAGCTGAAAGTTGGTTAAATTAGTCTAAAGTAACAGAATGTGAATTCTACTATTCAACCAGATCAATACTGAGAGGCTGTAATTGGGGAAAATTAGTGAAAACTTAGCTAGCGGGTGATGCGACCATAAGATACACTACACTGCCAGGTCAAAGGAAGATACACAAAGCTGTATCACCAAATCCAGAGTGTGTGCATAATCTTCTTCTCTTTTGGCTGTTCCCATTAGGGGTCGCCACAGCGGATCATCTGTTTCCATTTTTCCTGTCCTCTGCATATTGGTCAGTCACACCAACTGCCTGCATGTCCTCTCTCACCATGTCCATAAACCTTATCTTAGGCCTTCCTCTTTTCCTCTTACCTGGCAGCTCAATCCTAAGCATCCTTTTCCCAATATACCCATCATCCCTCCTCAGCACATGTCCAAACCAATGCAATCTCACCTCTCTGGCTTTGTCTCCAAACCGTCCAACCTGAGCTGGCCCACTAATATATTGATTCCTAATCCTGTCCATCCTTGTCACACCCAGTGCAAATCTTAACATCTTTAACTGTGCCACTTCAAGCTCTGACTCCTGCCTTTCTGTCAGTGCCACCATCTCCAACCCATACAACATAGCTGGTCTCACTACCCTCTTGTAGACTTTCCCTTTCACTCTTACTGGTACCCGTCTGTCACAAATCACTCCTGACACTCTTCTCCACCCATTCCACCCTGCCTGTACTCTCTTCAACACCTCTCTTCCACACTCACCATTACTCTGAACTGTTGATCCCAGGTACTTAAACACATCAACCTTCACCAACTCTACTCCCTGCATCCTCACCATTCCTCTATCCTCCCTCTCATTCACACACACATTCTGTCCTAGTCCTGCTGACCGTCATTCCTCTCCTCTCTAGAGGATATCTCCACCTCTCCAGGGTCTCCTCAACCTGATCCATACTCTCACTACAGATCAGAATGTCATCTGCAAACATCATAGTTCATGGGGGATTCTGTCTGATCTCGTCTGTCAACCTGTCCATCACCATTGAAAATACGAAAGGGATCAGAGCTGATCCTTGATGTAATCCCACCTCTACCTTAAACGGATCTGTCACTCCCACTGCAGACTTCACCACTGTCACACTACCCTCGTACATATCCTGTACCATGCTTACATACTTCTCTGCCACTCCTGACTTCCTCATACAATGCCACAACTCCTCTCTAGGTACCCTATGATATACTTTCTCCAATTCCACAAAGACACAGTGCAAATCCTTCTGACCTTCTATATATTTCTCCATCAATGTACATCAACATCAACACCAACAGAGTGTGTCCATAACAATGGGTAGAAATAGTAAAACCTGAAGAAGGAACAGCCATTCAAAACTGAAATTAATTCTAGGCAAACATAATTATAGACTCAGGTGATGAAGTTAGCCAAAATCAGCCAGGTAGATGTCAACAGCACTGGGTCAACAAAGAAATCCAAAAACTGTTTTAGGAATGTTATCAAATTACCTGGTGGCTGATAAATGAGAAGAAACCCACAAGACAGGCAGGGTAGGAGTAGGTGGATAGCAACAGCAAAAAGAAGGGACATGCATTTCTTTCACTGAGGTCACTCTGAGGAAGTGAAATTGGCCAAAAAAAAGACAGACTGATAATGCCAAAGACAACCTTCCTCTATTTCACAGTGGTGACTTGGAAGGAAAAGGAAAATGTAAATCAAAAGGAAGGGATGGCAGGGATGGTGTCAGTGTAAAACAAGATTGCACAGTTGCTGTGCTGCTCATTTTTGAAACCTGAAGCATAGCTGGCTACACATAAGTGCTGCCTGTCTCACTGTGGATATTTAATGACTTCCTGTGTCACTGCACAGTTCCACTTAGCTGCACCAGCCTTTCACAGAAGTGCAGGTTATCTCTGTAAATCCTGACTTGTATTTCATATATGGTATTGGTTATATGATATTATTCAAGTCTAATTTTATACCATCCAGATAAAAATAAATTCTTGGTAAGGTGATTTTTAAGTAAGCCATCTGATCATCAGTGAAAGACTTAGCATGTGCAGTTTCAGTCAAGCAAGTGGTCATGCAGAGAATAGTGGGCAGCTGTGGAAAGGTGAAAGTTGAAGACATACCCCCGGAATTACTAAACTTCTGTGCAGGACTAATCTAGTCCTGCATAGAAGTGGCAGTTTAAGAGGAGGACGGCAGTGCACCATGCATATTAATGAAGGAGCGTTGCCTGAACTCCTAATGCTACATGGAGCGTGGGCGAGTGCAGGTGGCGTGACTGAGAGCAGAGTGCTCAGAATAAACATGCCCCTGCAAAGTAGAGCAGAAGAACGTGTAAATAAATGAGCGAGACTGCACACAAGTGTCTGCATATCCCCACCAACAGTCCCCATGTGTTCAACAGCAACAGTACAGTCAAATAAAACAAACAAATCCTATTTTTTTTTTAAACCCTGAGTACAGCTAACCTTAGGTGTGTGGGTTTGCCCATCGTTTAGCTACTGTTAAAGCAGCTGAAAAGGCTGAAGAGGATAACAAGGAATATATATGCAAATGAAGCAGCACAGCAATAGTGTAGTGGTTAATGCAGCCACCTAACGAACAGGCATTCCCAGTTCGAGTCACACTGCAGCACATATCATTTTCCATGTGAAATCTGTATATGAACATATTTTTACATCATTTTGCCATATAACCTACATAACAACATTCAAATGTGAACTGGAGTACTGCATTAAATACACATGTGAAGTGTCAGTGTCATAATGAATAAGGCACTAGTAAGCAGGTTTAAGCACAAATAAGCAGTAGTAAGCATATATAAGCACTAGTAAGCATATTTAAGTGTGTTTGTGTGGGGGTAAGTTCTGCCTACACAGATTAAGCAAAGTAGAAGCTAATTGAGTGTAAGAAACTGTAACCTGAGGTTAGCAGTGCTTACCGTTGCGCAAACCCATGCAAACCTGCTTACAACTGCTTTAAAGTGCCTTAATCACTCTGGATCCAACGGCCCATGTTCTATCCAGCAACAAAATAAACTGCCTCTGCAAGGCTCAAACACAGGACCCTGTACATTAAAGTCACAGTAGTTAACAACTAAGCCATCATAGCAATAGATATGCATGAGGTATCAGCAAACTAATCCTCACCACAGGAAAATCAAACCAAACTTGTGAACATAATCTATGTACAGTGTGATGTTGGATAACCTGCCACAGAACATAAACATGTGAACTATAGTACTGCAGCAAGCACAGATTTGAGGTGTTATTGTAATAAAGTATTGAAGTTTCCAGGACCCCATACAGTGTATGTACACATGAATCACGGATACCAGACACATATATAACTTGTAATGAAGAATAAATCATTGCCAAATGGCAAATATAGTGATTATCAACTATGAAGCAATGTTAACCACAGCACAGCTCATGTTAGTAAGTGTAAGTAATGTGTAGGGGAGCCAATTCAATCTGCCTAGTGGTATACCTCTTTAAAGAGTGCCAACTTTATGTAAATAGGTGTGCCCATAGCTTAGCCTTTTCAAAACTGGCCAATCATGGCAAAGTGCAGGAAAATGGACGTATTTAAACCCCACCGGTGGGAATACATCTCATAACTGGTTGTAGCTTCCTACTGCAGGCAGAATGGCTGGTGTGGGTGAAGGCACTCAATTCAGAGCGCAGCGCTGGGGCATCCAGGAGTCAAAATTCATGGTATGGCCCCTGGTAAAACATCATGATCAGAGACTACTGCAGGGCCAGTACCAGGGCTTGCAGTACAAAACGGAGGCCTGGGACAATCTCGCCCCTGACCTCACCAGTGCCACAGGTATCCCCCTAACTGGTGAGAAGGTCAGGCACCACCATGCTGACCTGAAGCGGCGAAGGGGGGATGTCCTGGAACAGTGCATCCAGGAGTTTAGGCAGATGGCCAATGCCCCAGTACTAAGTACACATTCTACTAAGTAGTAAATAATTGCCTAGCTTGTGTATACTATGGATAGGTATGGCTAAATATCAATGCATTTCCCTGACAACTGCAGATGAGCGGGCTGTGAACCAGCAAGCCCATGATGCTAGGCTGCAAAGGCTGTGTCGTGAGGCAGGTTAGTAATCAGTCTGCATGTACTGTCATAACAAAGAATATAAGAGCCTTAGAAAGTGTTGTACCAGTAGAAATAAATGTGTTAATAGTCTGTGAATAAAGGTCTGGAGTGCTTCTGTTTGCTCTACTGTCATATGTTTGCAATGTGTTCCATACTATAAATAGTACTGTTGTAGCTTAAGCAGTGTCACCCACACCATGGTATGCAGATAAAATGGGTATGAACTTCTGCATAACAATGTTGGAAGTGCCAAGAGGTCAGCCATATCGTACAAGTTAGGGAGACTTAGAAAACAGTCGAAAGCTGTACATCAATTCCCTGATAGCACATGTACTGTGATGTTAGCAATAATCTTTTGTCACAGCAGGGGTTTGACTCCTGGGAGTGCTACTAAGTTGTATGCATAATCATACCCCACAACCGTACAGACTGAGACAATGTTCAGATCGAAAGCTGTATGCATAATTACACCTAACAACTGTACAGAATTTGCTTGAATGTTCAGATTGTAAGTTGTATGCATATTTATACCCCACAACTGTTCCAATCTTCCAGCATGTACAGGTAAATGGCCCATATCACCAGCTTGGTACCCTGTTCCTCTGAAAATTCAGTGTGGTGATCCAAGAAATGTAGGCAGCTGTCAATGACATATAACTGATAGTCAAATGTGTGCATAGTCAGAGAATGTATATGAAAACAAACCTGTCATTCTAGCACCTCACCCAAAGTGTATGACAGCAATTCTCAACATATGTTGCATTAACACCTGCAGCCTGTCACGCCTGTATATAAGACACAGGTCACATATATAATAAGCTATAAACATACCAGTGTACAATATAAGGCCATTGTGTAGTGTAATAATACATGTAAGGGAAAGATCACTGCAGTCACTAAGAATGTTGTGAAAACTACAAGGATATATTAGTTGTTAATTGAATCCTCTCTCTCTCCCCTACCATATGTGCATAATAACCCAATGACACTCCTCAACTGGTATGTGTACACTCCAAACGTTTTTGAGACATATGTCCTAATGTTTAATAAATATTCACATTTGTTTCTATGCATGTGCCATGTTAAAATACACCCATATTGGTGGCCTGTTGCCATCAATGAAACCCGCATGCTCCTGTAATAGCCACTGTTGTTCCATATATGCATGTGTTCTGCTTGCTCTGCAACTGTGCTAAATCTGGTGTGTCAGGTTAATGGGAATACCTATGCATGCTGTTATAACTAATCCTGAATGCTGTTTAATATTCCTAACCCATATCTGCCATAACCTGTGACAACACAGCTCGTATGGGAAGGCCGGTCCCAGCAGACCCACCTGTCCCACCTCAGATGGTCATGGCACCGGCCACCAGCACATCTGGGGCCCAGCCTGGGACCTCCTCCTCTGTGGGCCCTGTACCACCTTCGCGATGAACTGCTGCAGGGGATGGGGCTTGCCCCCTCCTCGGAGTGGGCGCAGAGGGGAACCTGTCACCCGTCAATAGGTCCAGGCCACGGTGTGTAGGGAGCTCAATCTGGAGTATCGAGAGTGGCTATGCCAGCTTAGGGCCAAGTGGCTCTATTAGAGGGTGAGCCTGACCCTCTTACACAGCCCCCAGCACAGCCACCTTCAGGGCCATGAAGCTGCAGTGGTGACTGCCTTGGGTGGGGACCTCAGTCCCACTGTTTCCAGTTGGGGGTTCATGGGATTGCGACTTACAAACACCCCTCCCTGTCCAAGGTGTTTACCCCCACATGTGTCGTATACCGGCCCTGTATGCGTCTTGTGTGTCTTGTCTGTTAATCTACCCAAACTCCTTCCCCAAATATACCTACTACCTCTTCCCAACATCCCACTCTCACCTGAAAAATAAAAGCACAATCTGTTCCCACAAAAACATCTCGCCCCATACATAGCTGTCCATTTTGTACACATGTCCACTGGACACATGTAATCTGGTCAAATTGGCATGACAATGAATATAAGTTGTCCTCACCCCTCTCCCAGGGGTTTGAAGGTCCAAAAGTACCTATAAGTATATGTATATGCACAGCTGTTGCTGTAGAAGAAATGAGCAGTTATGGACTTTTCCTCTACCCTTCCTGCACTTGCCTATCTATTTTCCTTACTATCTTTCACTCTTTGTGACCCATTTTTCACCACTTTCCTATCAATCCCTATTTTTTTTTTTCTTTTAAAGGAATTAGCATGAGGGTAAGCAGCAGTAAGCACTATATATATATATATATATATATATATATATATATATATATATATATACACATATAAATATTTATACACATATAAATATTTATGAACATATAAATATGCAAATACCTACATCTATAGATATATATGTCCACGTCTACATGTCTAAACATATACAGCAGGTTATATAATTATGTCAACAGATATATATATATATATATATATATATATATATATATATATATATATATATATATATATATATACATATACATACATAGGTATATACGGACATACATCAGTAGATAATGGGGAAATAACAAAACATATATGTCCTCATGCAACGTTAATGGGGTTGAGAGGCCCCACACAATATACGTCTGGTGCGTATAGGTATATGCCCCCAGCCAAGCATGACCCCCCCCCCTGAAATACACAAGTGTTGCAGATCCCATAACCAGGACCAGACATGACATAGCCATCCTTAGCATACATATACACAGACACATATATGCAGATACTGGTATAGATATATATATATATATATATATATATATATATATATATATATACATATATATATATATACACACACACACACACACACACACATATTTATATGTAACTACACATACCCACACACAGAAATTTGTACAGTAATATACATATGTAGTATGTGCACACAATATGGAGCAGCTAGTATTCCTACAGTCACCACCTTACCAACTGGAAACTGTATGAACCACCCATACGAATGACATTCATAGCCTGCAACATATTTTATTTATTTTATTTTACATTTATTTTACATTTGTTGACCGGGCTAGTCCAACTGGATATATGTCCATTTTCAGTGGAGGCCCGGGGAGAAAAGCGCCACACTTCAGAATAGAATCACAATAACATAAGTACATTTCTAAGATTTAGCAAATTTTACTAGTAAATACATTTTAGCTTAAGAGTAAGGAAAAAATCTTCTAAGCTACATATCATGTATGGATATACATACAACAAAATATAAGGTAAGTAAAATTGAGCACTATTTGAACTTTAAAAAGGTTATACAAACAATAGTGTTAGTAGAAAAGAATAACTAGTTTGTGTGAGTGAGAAAAATAGGGTCCGGAGACAGTGGAGGAAGTTAGTCTGGGTTTGCACAGGGGCATAGCCAGTGCGATTTAAGGTATGGTTTGAGTTTGGATTTAAATAGGGCAGTTGAAGGTAGGGAGGTTAGATCAGTAGGGAGGGAGTTCCAGGCTTTACTCACTGTGTTAGAGAATAGAGAGTCTCCAGCCAGATTGTTGGTTTTACTTATCTTTACCATTAATTTATTTGATAAGCGCATGGTCTTCAGGTTATTGTAGGGGGTGATTAGATTAGTTAGCATTGGAGTAGATGTAGGATGAAACAGTATCTTATGGGCAATAGTTAGCTGGTTTGATAGAATAAGATTTGGCAATTCTAACCACTCTTGTTGATTAAGATTGTTACAATGATGGGTTCTATAGGTAGACCCAGTTGCAAATCTAGCAATATTATTGTAGGAGATAGCCAGCTTGTTCAGATTGCTTTTGCATAGTTTGGTATAGATAGGGGATGCATATAGTAGGGTTGAGATAAGGTGGGTCTGGGCAATGGTGGTCCTGGCTAGTGGGGTAAGAAAGGGTTTGATCCTATACAGGGAACCTAGTTTTTTGTTTACTGTTTTTATAGTGTTGTTAATATGTGGCTCAAAGGTGAGGTTGTTGTCAATTAGTACTCCAAATAGTTTTGTAGTAGAGTCTGGAGATATGATTGTACCATTGCTAGATGTGACTGTGAAATGCAGTGGGGGGCTCTGCGGGTGGGCATAAATAGTAGCATTTTTGTTTTTTTGGGGTTCAGGATGAGACATCGTTGAAGAAGCCAATTCTCTACTGTGTTAAATGTGTCTTGAGTTAGGGAATGCAATTGTGATAGTGAAGAGGCTGAGCATATTAGTGTGGAGTCATCCGCATATTGGATACAGGTGGCTTGAGGTAATACAGAGTGTAGGTCATTAGTAAAAATAGAAAAGAGGACCCAACATGGAGCCTCAAGGGACACCAAGGGCAATTGGTAGGGGGGAAGACAAGTTATTCGTCCATAGTGCAGCCTGTTGCCTGTTATTTAGATAGGATTAGAACCACTGTATAGCAAGTGGATCCAGTGAGAAGTTTCTAAGTATGTTCATGAGTAGCTGGTGGGTGACCATGTCAAAGGCTTTTGACAGATCAATGAAGAGGGCTGAGGATAGAGTATTGATATTACGTTTTTTATTAATGACATCGGTGAAGGAAAGAAGAGCAGAAGAGGTGCTGTGAAATGGTCTGAATCCATGTTGGCAGGTAGCTAGTAGGTTGTTTTTTAGGAGGTGGTTTAATAGTTGTTTATGAATGCACTTCTCAATGATTTTTGCCAGAGGGCATAATATGGCTATAGGCCTATAGTTAGAAAAATCTTTGGAATTACCACCTTTATGCAGGGGGATGACATGTGAGATTTTCCAGATGAATGGAATAGTTCCTTCAGAAATAGTTCTGTTAATGAGGATGGATATAGCTTTGGCTGCCTTTTGCAGGTATTCTGCAGGTAGTAGATCTGCAGAGAGGGTGGTGGATTTAAGTTTCTTGATAAGGATGCAGACAAAGGATGTAGGAATGGGTTGGAATTTAAATATTGGGGGGGACTGTTAGGGATAATATTGGAAGGAGATGCAGTGTCAGGGGATAGCTGATTGGCCAAAGATTGAATGGTGTCTGTGAAGAAAGTGTTAAAAGAATTGGCAATTTAGTTGGAGCTAAGGAGATTGGAGCCTAAGGGGGTAGGTGTGATTGAGCAACCTGGGTACAAGAGTTTCTTTATACCTGACCAGAATTTTTGAGGTTTATTTTGGTGGGTTTGTTGGAGGTGGCAGTAATAGTTTCTTTTACCTGATGATATGGCTTTTTTAGTTTAATTTCTTAATTGTCTAAATATTAGTTGATCTGCCAGGTTTTTGGTTGTACACCAGCTAGCCCAGAGTATGTTTCTATGGAGGATTTTTTGTTTGGTAGTTTTGGTGAGCCAAGGGGCTGGTTTAGACCTAGTTCTTACTATACAAGTTGGGGCATGGTAGTCTAGAATGGTTAAAAATTTAGAGTTAACGTATTTAATGGTATTTTCTAATGGTAGGTGTTTCAGGGGTGACCAGTTGCAAGCTGCAAGTTCATTTTGAAATCTGTCAGGGTTAAAGTTTTTATTACATCTTATTTTCTTATATATGGTTGGGTTTGGGGTATCAGTCTTATACCTGATTAAGAAGGTGAGTGAGTGATCACTTATATCTTCTGGGAGGGTCCCTACTTTGTAAGATTGGTTTTGACAGTTTGTGAGAATCCAATCTAGGGTGCTGTCATTATTATGTTTATTGGTTCTAGTGGGGACTGTAATGGTTTGTATAAAACCGTGTAGGTTGATGTGGGTAGAAGGCTGTTCTGATGTGCAAGACATCCAATTTATATTAAAGTCACCAAGTATTATGGTTTCTTGTGGGTAGGTGATGGACAGCCAACTTAGGATAGCTTCTAAGGTTGTGATATTGTTGCCTGGGGAAAGGTAAATACAGATTATGTAAATAGATTTACATTTGTTAAGTTGAACTTTAGAGATAAGAATTTCTGTGTTGCTAGTTAGGGGAGGCTTAGACTCAATGGAGGTGATTTGTAATTCAGATGTATATAGGATAGCTACTCCTCCACCTTTCTTAGAGTTACGGTCCAGTTTCAGGATGCTATAACCAGGGGGAATAACTGTAATATTCTGTATGGTTGGTTTGAGCCATGTTTCAGAGAGGCAGAGGATGTCAAATGAATGTACATCCATGAGGGCATGTAGGTGAGCAACTTTATTGTTTATGCATTGAATATTGAGATGGGCTATCAGAAGAGAGTTGGAGGGTCTGTTGACCAGGTGTGCATTAGTAGAATTTGGGGTGCTAGGCTTGATGGAAGTGGTAGAATGTGGGCTTGGGTTTGGGTGTATATCACCATCAATTAGGGAGTGGACTTGTATTGCCAGAGTGAGTATTAATCCTTTACATGTTAGGTTCTGGTTTATTTTAGTTCTAGGACTGTAGTATGTGATGTGAGTGAGCCTATGAAATTTTGATGATAAATAATTTGGTGGATAGGATGTGTAATTGTGGCTATGAGGGATGATGAATGTTGGTGTGGAGGTTTGTTTCATGGGGTTATGAAAGTGTAGGTGGTTGAGGTGTTCCTAGGAAGTAAGTATATAGGGTATAGCTAAAATAGGTTGAAGTGATAGTAGGAGTAAGGGTTTAAAGTGTATATAGATAGTGTTAGGTGACATTGTAAAGTGTAGTGTGTAGGTAAGTATACAGGGATGGGTGTTGATAGAGATTAAATGGTGGGAGGTTGGCTGTAGCACTTTAAGGGATTGGTCTATGTGATTGCTTGTATTGACAGGGGGTGTGGTTATTGTGTATAAATGTAGTAGCACTGGGGGTGGGTAGAATTTGGGGGCAGGGTAGGGGAGCGGAGTGAGCCCGCAGAGAGAACGGAGCCGGTAGAGCCACAGAAGGAGTGAGCCCTAGGAGAACAATCAGTGGAGAGCTGTTTGTTATGGTAAGTGTAAGGTGGTGAAAGATGTGAGATGTTAGTCTTGATAGTAGGGATAGAGGGGGTATAGTTAACTGATACAGAGATATCAAAGGGTATAACACCACACACAGGTGTGCATAAATGAATGTGAAAGCTTTATTTGTGTACTATGACAGTTGTATATGCCATGTCATATAGCTGTTTAGACACTGACTTCCATATGAGCAGTGTAACACAACTGTGAAACAGTTATACTAAGACAGTAGTCTAGAAAGGTTGACATATGTTGCTGTCCAGGCCGAGGCCTCCAAGTAGTACATTAGTAATGACAGACTGGGCCACAGCATACCAGACAATTACCAGTACGTAATGCAGATGTATAGGTCAACAGCCTCTATCTACACTCTGTACACAATCCCTAGGGGGAACAGACCCCAGCTGACACAATAGGATGCATCTGTTACATAACAAGGCATACCTGATGCCATCACAATCACACTGACAAACAGAACATCCCGTATGGCAGGAGGCAGTAGGCCTGCATTTAACCAAGGTGGATTGTATGGTAAAGTACATCCAGATACCCTAAGGCAGCCTATCCCAGATACCCACACATGTTGTAACAGCCTAGGTTAGTCATGGTGCACACCCCCTACACTCATTAATACTGGGCCATATACCACTGTAACATACACTGGCCTCTGAAGTGCATTAGAGCACACATGTATTATGTAGGTGAAACCCACACATATATGGCCCCAACCCCCCAGTATGTGTGGGGGAAACAACAGCAGTGGAGTGATGGCAGGAATGACAGAATGACATACACACAGCCCACTACATAACAACCCCTGACAGAATGCCATATGTGCAAAGCCTGGTATGTAGGTGGAGGACAGAGGCTGGAACACAGGCACATATGTTTAAAACTGTTGTCATACAGTAAGCAAGATATGTATATGTGTACATATCTATATGGATACATGTATACTTATTTATACATATATGTTCACTATATGTCTTGCACATGGAGTGGAGCCCTACCTCAGCCCCAGTAGTTTCAACCTCTCAATGCAAGGGGATGTCACGTATGTAGTGCAGGTATATTTGTAGACTATTGCTACTGTAATAGGGATTGTCTTCACAAAAATGGTTTGTGTGGGAGGCCACATCTGCTGTTAACAAGTGTACCATTGGCTACTTACAGACATCCTAAGGTCATCATAGAACAGTACCACTGCTAGCACAGTAATGCCCATGTGGACTACAGCTGTGATATGGCCAATATATGTGGACAGTCTGACACACTCGGGTCAGTCCAGGGGTATACACAGAACCCCTTCATGCAAGACATGTGGACTGGGCCTGTCAATGTGGAAGTTACCAGCCATGTAGATGGACATAACATGTACATACTGGTAAACATTTGCCTCCATAGGTTATGCATTCATACACCCCTGTCTGTCCTGACACATAATAACTGCTGGTTCAGAGGTGCCATGGCCACATACTATCCACTAGTTACTGACACACATCTGAACAGCATCCCACTGCTTTGTCTGACATACATGACTGTTATGGAGGCCAGGCTGCAGTACATCTGGCAAGTATCTGGACATAACATCTCACTGGATAAGTACAGTAAGCTACTAGGCATGTAACAAAGCACAGTGCAGGCTACAGGCAGACTGACTCAACTGGGCTACATCTCCTATGTGGGAATACACATGTACCTGCATAGATAGCAGGCTCTACAGGCATGTCGCATCACAGAGTAACAGACACCTGTGTGAAAGTGCATAACCACAACCAATGTGAATACAGCCAGAGCCACATGTGGTGAGCTAGCGTACTATTGCAGTATATGGACTATCTGATGTACATCATCCTCATATGAGCCACTCACACAACAACCCTACATATACTGGGCCACTACACAGTGTGGTCCGATGGCTGTCTGTGGTTTGGGACATGTGTGTGTTCACCCCTACAGACATGTAAGCTGATAGGGTGACATACAGTGGAGCAGCATGTAACATCAGATAGAACAGGACCAAGAACAATGACATCTACCACAGTCTCTACACAGGCCAAGGTACATATGCACTATACACACACTGTCAACAATTACCAGACTTACATATACCTCAGTACTGTACACACAACCACAGAATGCCCAGGTTATGTCCTCAAATATAACCCCTACTATACATAACATGTGTACCAGTCTGATATCTCACTGGCTTATCAGATATGCTGTCACTGAATATGGTGTACAGAACATATGCACCCCCTGCTGCATGACATACATACAAAGGTTGACAGGGTTGTGGCTGGAGGCACAAACACAGGCCCAATATTGACATGTCACTGTGATGACCTCATACATTTCCTGTCATAACAGGGTTTGATGCAACATACATCCTATGAGGGATATGACATCAGTAACTCTCCCAGCTGTCACCATCTACTGACTGCAATCCTCACACTACCTTCTGCAGTTGAGAGATAGGTGGTCTGTGGGTAACACAAGGAACGTAAGGCACCACACACTGTCCAGTCTGCAGATGACCCTACAGATGGGGATTCCTCATAAACATAGCACTGACATGACAAGTATTAAAACATGTAGGACAGCCATATCCACACACACCCTGTTAAACCAATAGTACCCCAACTGCAGTATAGCAGCACTTACAGTCTGTAGTCAGGACAAGCACATCCCCCTCCTGTGTGTTGGCCTGTTTCCACAGTGTATGTTGTAAAAGGTAAGTCCCCAATCCATCTGTGATGCTGTTTGCCAAACAACAGCTCTAGTTCTTGCTCACAGTAAATGAAAAGGCCCAACATCAACAAGATGTTCCTAGATATTGGAGTGTGCTTCCATGCAATTGACTATCGGAATGTTACCACAGCTGTTCCACATGCAATCAGTTAGAGGAGGGCTGTAATCTGTGCAGAGGCCATCAGCTGATCATGAGCATCACTCACAATACACATGCCACTGCCTAAGCAAAGCAGGTGTAAGTCTCTATATCCACCAGAGAGGGAGTGAGAGAGGCAGACAGAGGCAAAGATAAGTCAGGGTGGGTTGGGAGAGTAAAAGGTGAGCATGTATGTGTCACACACCTAACAGTACCGGGTTTCGAACCTGTGACTGACTATGTACTGATATCACATCTGTCATCCCTGCATGGTGGATATTGTGATTTATGCAAGTGGCACCATATAAGAAATTTTACAAACACACTCAACATTGGGTCCAGTTGTTACACACTCACAACCACCTCCACATAGGACAGGAATGACAAACATTAACACATTAAGACACACACACCTGTCATATCTAGGATTAGAACTGCTACCTAACTAGTTATTTCACTACAGCACTATGCCATTATAGAATGCACCACAGAGATTACTGGAGTTTTTCTTCCCCAAAGGTTTATTTCACAGTGAGTGACAACAGAAGGACTGCCAAAGTAGAGTGAATGAATTGCAGGGAGTGTGACTAGCCAAACATGCATTGCTCTCTACACAGAGCATAGGAACATACACAAAAGCATCCACAACTCCCATGTGTGAGAATAGAACCCCTACCAGAGTTCCATATCACACTACAGGATTACACTTTTATAGCACACACCACAGAAATTGCTGGAGTACTCTTTCCCCAAAGGTGTAGTTCACAGTGATTGACATCAGCAGGATTGCCTAAGTAGGGCATTTGAATTGTATTGAGTGTGAATAACCTAAATTGCCCTAATTAGTATGTATGCATTAACCGCTGTTCTGGCCAAAACAAATATAACCTGCCCCTGCAGGTCATGAACCCAGGACCCTGTACACTATAGTCATGGTAATTAACCACTCAACCATCACAACAGTACATGGGACTGCAGTTCCACCAAAGTTATCCCACCATAGGCTAATCTAACTGAACATATGAAAGGAATGTATATACAGTTATCCATAAAACATAAAAGACCTCTCCAAGGCCAACTCCATACTACTCAAGTGAGAAGTGACAATGTTTGTGACACCCATGAAGACAGGAGCTGACAGCTCAACTGATGAATCCTGCACTAAGGCACTGTATGAGCACAGCCACTTGTGCATGATTCCCGACATCCCACATAGAACCATGACGCTCTCCTCTCAAATAATCAAGCCAGTCTGGTGGTCTCCTGCCATTAACAGAGTACACAACAGACGGTAGACACTGTTGAAGGAAAAAGGATAATCCAAGGATGCAAACAACTCCCTTACCAGCCCCAGTAAGATGTTGAGATCCCTCATGGAATCTTCCAAAGCTGATTATGTAACTAAAATCACCACAGATTCCACAGACAACAACACAGCATTCTATAGTTATGTCCAAATTCTAACTGGCAATGCTTAGAAGTGCTCTGAGCTGCAACAGAATGGCATTTCGTAGGCAACTCCCACGGAATGTGCCAATATTCTGGCATGTTGATTTAGTGCCACATTCACCCCCTCACACCTCCAAAAGGCCCCATGTCAATACGTAAAGAGTTCCATTGCCCAGTAATCATAGCCACACAGGCAGAAAACACACTACCCACAACTAAGAATACAGCATCCATGAGACCAGATGACATCCTGGGCTGTGTACTACATGAACTACAAAATGGAATGGCAACTCAACTAACTGTCATGTGTAATCATAGCCTCACATCAGGCCTGGTGTCCACTGAGTGGCGCACAGCTGCAGTTATCCCACTCCACAAGGGGGGATCCACCTGTGATCCCTGGAACTAATGTCACATCAGTCTGATGAGCCTGATCTGCATGGCCATGGAATGCATTATCAGGGATGTTTTGAATGCAGACATTGGCAACCCTTAAACACTGGACCCCACGCAGATTGGGCTCATGGAGAGCCAGTCTTGTCTCCTGAAATAATTGACTGCTTTGACTCAGTCTGCATAGCTGTTGAAGAGGGTAAGGCAATCCACAAAGCCTATGTGGACCTCGTCAAGCCCTTCAATACCATCCCCAAGTCTGGAAACATAGATTAACATACTAATCCGGCCATATGTCCCTATTTCACTCGCTGGTTTGCCACATGGCTTACTGACAGAACCCGAAATGTAGGTGTAACTGACTCCAAATCCATCCCCAGACAAGTGATAAGTGGAGTACATCAGGGTTCAGTCCTGGGACCACTGTTGTTTGGCATCT
Source organism: Protopterus annectens (assembly GCF_019279795.1). Classification (NCBI taxonomy): domain Eukaryota; kingdom Metazoa; phylum Chordata; order Ceratodontiformes; family Protopteridae; genus Protopterus; species Protopterus annectens. The sequence goes on from NC_056742.1 coordinate 86,627,120, forward strand.
ATATCTCTAAAGTACAGGCCAACAGTATGGGACTCTGGCTAACAAAGATAACAGATGACTACAAAATGGGTGTCATTATGAGCCTGACTGTACTGCATGAAATGTTACTGATACCAGCCTGACATTATACAGGTGGGATGGAGTACTGTTAACATCTTCTGCCCTTGCCGTGTAAGGTCCTGGTTAAGGGATCTGCAACAGTTGGTAGTGTATTGCAGGGCAGATGTGTTTGGCTGTGGGGGGGGGGCTATTCGTGCATGGTGTATGTTGTTTGTGCCTGTCAACCCCATTAATGGAGCATGTGGACATATATGTTTCTGCTATGTTCCCACTTTATTTACAGATGTATGTCCGTATATACCTAGATATCTATATCTATATATATATATATATATATATATATATCTATATCTATATATATATATATATATATATATATATGCTTTATATTTTCACACACACATACATCTACATGTTGTAATACATTCTCTGTATTGTTGTATGACTGGGCTGGATGATATATTTGTGAATACAGTAGGGTTATGTATATCTGAGATGGCTTAGAGGTAAATTACTTGGGCTATGGTGTGCATGGTCCTGGGTTCAAGCTTAGCAGAGGTTGTTGATTTTGTTGTTAGGCAGAACAAGGGCCAATGGAAACAGAGTGATTAAGGCACTTTAAAGCAGTTGTACGCAGATTTGAGTGGGTTTGCACAGAGGTAAGCACTGCTAAGGTCTGGCTACAGTTTCTTATACTCAGTTAGCTGCTGAATTGCTTAACTTGTGTAGGCATTGCTTAGCTCCGTGCAAACCCACACAAACTTGCTTACAACTGCTTTAAAGTGCCTTAATCACTGTGTATCCAATGGACCATGTTCTGCCCAGCAACAAAATAAACCGCTCTTGCAAGGCTCAAGCCAAGGACCCTGCACACCATGGACAAAGCAACTTATCACTAAGCCATGACAGATACAAAGAAACTTGATGTTTTCAGAAACATATCATCCACTCCAGTCATGCAACAGTACAGAGAATGTATACCAACATCTAGATGTATGTGTGTATACCTATATTAATATCTAAACAGATACAACATATCTAGATATGTAGATATATATATATATATATATATATATATATATATATATATATATATATATATATATACATATGTATATAAATTTCTAAAACTATATACATATATATCAATATATATGCACATATATACATGCATATGCCTAAATCGACACATATATGTGTCTACACCTATATGTCTACATATACACAGCACGTTACATATGTGTACGCAGATATATATCTATGTAGGCAAATATGGACACAGTTTTATATTTATATATATATATATATATATATATATATATATATATATATATATATATTAGCAGATGTATAAATCTATATAGGTATATATGGCCATACATTTGTAGATAGCAATGGCAGATTAACAAATACACATATGTCCACATGCACCGTTATTGAGGTTGAGAGGCCCCACACACTATACGTCTTGTACAAATAGACATCCCCCCACAGCTAAACAAGTGGCTGGCCTTGATGTCACATGTATGGGTATGGCTTTGCACCCCAGCCTCTCAGAAATTTACATATGTTATCCTTGTATGGTTGACATTGTGATATATAGTAGGGCCATCATAAAAGAAATACACAAAACCCCCTCCACATTGCCCACAGGTGTCACACACTCACACCCACCTCTACACAGGATACAAGTTACAAACACACACACACCTATTATGTCTGGGAGTTGAACCCCTACCTAACTAGTTTATTACACTACAGCACTACACAGTTACAGTACATGCCACAGACATTACTGAAGCACTTCTTCCCCAAAGGTGTATTTCACATTGAATGACATCAGCAGGATTACCAAAGAAGGCCATTTCAACTGTACTGTGAGTGACTAGCCTAAAATGCATTGCTACCCTACACAGACAGTGAGACACACACAAAACATCCACAACTGGCGTGTGGGTAGAGAACCCCTGACCAAGGTCTTTATTACACTACAGCATGGAGCTGTTATAGGACACACCACAGGGATTACTAGAGTAGTCGTTCCCCAAAGGTGTATTTCACAATGAATGACATCAGCAGGATTATCAAAGTAGGGCATTCGAAATGTACTGTGAGTGTGTAGCCTATAATGCATTCCTCCATACACAGACATTGGAACACTCACAAAACATCCAGAACTGCCATGGGTGGACAGAGAACTCTACCACGGTTCTAGATCACACTACAGCAGTACACAGTTACAGGACGTGCTACAGAGATTACTGAGCTACAACCTTCCCAGAGGTGTATTTCTAGGTGGATGACATCAGCAGCCTTGCCAAAGTTGAGTATATGAATTCTAAGGAGTGTGAGTACCCTAAAAAACATTGCTCTCTACTCAGTCTAAGACAGACACACATGCACACACAGATTCACACACACATAGTTGCCAAGTATGGGGTTAGAACACCTACTTACCTACTTTACCATACTACAGCAGTACGCAGTTACAGGATGCACTACAGAGATTACTGGGCTAGGATATTCCCAGAGGTGTATTACTAGGTGAGTGACATCAGCAGCCTTGCCAAAGGTGAGTATATGAATTGTACAGAGTGTGAGTAGCCTAAAAGCATTTCTCTCTACACATTCAGAGACAGAGAGACATGCACACAAACATACACAGTTGCCAAGTCTGGGGTTAGAACTACTACCTAACTAGTTTATCACTACGGCAGTACACAGTTATGGGATGCACCATGGGGATTACTAAGCTACACCTCTCCCAGAGGTGTATTTCACATTGGATGACCTCAGCAGGCTTGTCATGATACTGCTATGGGGAGGGCAGTATGTGCATGGGCCATAACCCATTCATGTAGGGGTTGTCATGCCACATGCAGGCACACATGGGGTCATATGCCACAGGTACATGTATACAGCTACTAGGTGGCTACTTCCTTGTACAGTCATGTTGCACAGCTGGCACGTGCACCATATAGTCTGTCATGCTGACAAATACTGGTGGCTAGTAGCTGCAGTGAGTGACACCTGCACCTCATGTGTTTGGGACAATTTGGCTGTGTGCTGGGTGGGACAGGCCCAGATGGCTCCTTGTCACAGTCACCCTCTTCCACACATCTATGTCCATCTACCTTTGGCTTATTATACTGTGTTGTCCTTACATATATGTCTGTATTCCCATCCACTGTGTATGCAAGGCAGGAGTGGTGCATACTGACATGTGTTTACAATAAGAACTGCAACTGCCAGATATGTCTGGTCCACTGGTGTTTGCAGACATGGTCTTCATGTGTTTATGTGTGTGAGCATGCCCAGTATGACCTTTCAGTATGTTGGTGACTGACATTGCCTTCATTCGTCTAAGTGTGTGACCATGCCCAGTATGGCCATCTATATTGCATGTGTGGTTCAAGTCCAGGTAGTTTGTACTGCGGTGCTGACCTTTGTGTTGTACACTGACAGGTAGCATGCTGTGTCTGCAGGTTATACATCGGTTATTTGGCATTGACTGTTGCGACATTTCTGCATGGGGGGGCACCTGACTGTTTCTACATTTCTACACAGGGATGGGGGGCACATCTGACTGTTATTATAAGTGTAAGTAGGATGGTGGGGCACACCTGACATGTTTACTCATTTGCTAGGACTGTACTGGTATGTTGGGTACACCATTTCAGTCTGTGGACTTACCTATCGTGCTGGCTAGAGGCATACCAGTGTACTACAGATCTTAGCTTTCACTACCTACATATTAGTTTTTGACTTCCTAGACTTCACAACTTACATCCAACTGCCTGGCCTGCTGTAGTTTGTCTGTGTAGACCTGGGGGAGGGGTTACCCATAGGGATCATTCAGAGGCCATAGTACAGCATTTGTTTGTGTTTGTCTACACCTATCCTTCTGGCTGTGACTGTTGTTGGGTATGTGCCCCCCACGACTAGTATGTGTGAGTCACTTACCTTGTGGGTGTCCCAGTATTGAGGGTGGTGCTGCAGGGCTGCATATGTCAGATGCACATAGTACACTCCCTATACATGGTTGATCACAGGTAGTGCCATGTTTGGCATCCCTTTTACTGTATGTGCGAGTCGGAGAGAGGTGTCATTCCCTGGGTCCCTACTGTGTCAGTGAATGTGCTATGCATTGCCTCTTTGCCAAGGCCAGGGCATACTGGGCACACCTCCTTCTACCTACTGGGGCAGGCTCAGGCTGTTCCTCCTCTGAGTCGCTCATGCCTGTGCAAGCCTTGGCACTGGTGGGGGCGGTGTGGCCCTGCCCCATGCTGTTCCTGCTGCAGCTATTTCCACAGGATCATATTGTGCATCATGGCACATACAAGGACAATTTGGGTACATGTACTTGGTGAGTACTGCAAGGCTCCACCGGATGTGTCCAGGCACCAGAACCATGACTTGAGCTTCCCAAACACAAGCTCTATTATGATTTGTGTTTGTGCATGTGCCTCATTATGGAGTTCTTGTTCAGGTGTGTGTGCATTTCTGATGGGTGTCATCAGCCATGGCTCTAGTGCATATCCAGCATCCCCCACTAGGTCACCATGTGGAATGCCCCCATTGGCAAATGTCTGGTACAGCTGAGTCAGATGCCAGATGTGGGAATCGTGGTAGCTTACAGGGCAGCCAGCACACACATTCATTATTATGCCCTGGGCATCGCACATGACCTGGAAGTTGATGGAGGGGAAGCCCTTGCGGTTGATGTAGACCCTACCCCGCTTACCTGGTGGTGCTTTAATACATATGTGTGTGCAGTCTATTACACCCACTACCTCAGGGTATTCTGCTATTTGGTGGAAAAGACGCATATTGCTGGCCAATGCCTCATTGGTGAAGGGGAAATATACGTGCTCACCGACATGTGCTGACATGGCATCCAGGAACTGGTGGAATACCCTGGATGCTGATGCCTGTGAAATCCCCATCATATCCCCAGTTGGCCTTTGGAAGGTACCTGTGACTAGTATTCTTAGGCCTACAGATACCTTGGTATCCACTGGGATGGGTTCCCCTCTGTTAGTTCTGTATGTGAGGCATGGCTGGCACAGCTCAACAATTTGCTGTAGGAGGTCCCTGTCCACCCTATAGCACTCCACTATCTCCAGCTCATGTAGCCCTTGGTAGGTTACCCTGGATCTGTGCACTCTTCTCCATCTCCTCACTGTGGGTTGCTCAGCAGCATTCACATCCTCACCACCCTCAGCCTCTTGCACATGCTAGATATGTTTTATGTGCTTTATGATAGCAAAAGCAGCCCCTAATATTTTTTCTCTTGCTTTTGTTTTGTAAAATTTCCCCGTCTGTATACACCGGTGGTGCAGAGGTTTTGGGAAAACAAGGGGGACAGGTGTTTGCATAGTTTATAGTGGTGTGCTGGGCTGGGCTGGGCTGCTGCCTGTGTAATTGGCTGTTTCTGGTACATTTCACCTGTCAGATAAGCTAGTTCTCCTTGATTACCTTCCTACTGCTGTTTTCCCTTCCCATTGCCTCCCAGTTTAAGCCTGTATGTGCGCCTCGCAAACAGAGTGCTCAAATGTGCACAGAGCTGCTATTTCCTGGTTTAATTTCCTTTTTCTTGTTGTAAGACCCGGTGCACGGCGCGTGCACCCGCTTACACTTTGTAAAGAGTGCTAGGCAGTTTGGACACACCTCTAGCTTAGCTGTGCTAAGCTAGGAGCAGTCCCAAGCCACAGGGCTCCAATCCACTTACAGTATGCCTGACACCTCCCCCCATGATGTCACCTGTATCCTAGTCTTGCACCCAGCTATTTATACTCTTACACTCTTGGGACCTGCCTCACACCCTGGGAGAATCTGGGATTCAATAACCTTCAACTCATTTGCATAGGATTGCCTACTAATGCATAGTTACATGTCCCACACTGAGCCTCCTCCCTTTGTAACCACTACTCACTGGCCAAGTTGTCTTTTGCCTGCCATTGACTTGCATGGCAGAAAACTGATATTTGTTAGAATGCTCATTTTCAGTTTATTTTCTTATTTTCCCCCCGATCCCATTTGCGCGCCACTGCTCTATGCTTAAACAGCCGAGATCGGCGAAAAAAAAAAAAAGTTGTTTTATTTCTTTTTTAAACAGTTTGCAATGCCAATGGCCTTCTACTTGGCCATTGGCATGCTTCCTCAATAATGTGCAGCCTTTATTTGGAGCTGTCATAGCTTTGCTTTGGAATTTGCAGAAATGTACTCAGTTACTGACCAAGTACATTTCTGCAGATTGCACTTGTCTTGCACGGACTATTGCAACCTTCCTGGATTGCAATATCACCTCATTTGCATGGATTTCTCCAGAAAATAAGGTGAGTTGCATACCAGAGCTTAGTCCGTGCAAAATTAGTGCTGGAGCTCTCATGCACGCCCCTGCCGGCTGTTCCTGGATCACACGGCAGATATATTGCCTGCGTGAGCTACAGCACTCATCTTGCCCTCCATACAGGCTTTTGAGAATCCCAGGGATAGAGTGTTATGATTAATATTGTGCGTTACAGGTATGTCTACAACTTGTATATCTTTTTAGGGGAATGTTGGCTAAATAAAATTCTGAATGATCTTGGAGAATGGGGGGGCATCCATTCCTAGGGAATTTGCAATGTTTTCCCAAATGTTGCTTTTATTTGAGGTTGGGTGTGATATGACTTTAAGATTGTAAATGGAGGTGCTTAATTAGAATAGAAACAAGACTTTATAAATTGATGCCTAAGGTGGTGAGGGATGGTGAGTTTGAATGTTAAAACTCCACAGACATGTACTATTATATGGCAAAGGAACATTTAGCTTTGAAAAAATAATCATGAACACATTTTTTTAGTGTAAATTGCACCCACAGTACACAAGACATTGATGACATTTTATGCAAAGTGAAAGACAAAAATACAATATGTACATGTATTATATACAAAGTGAAGATCATAGTTGGCTTAAGGAAATAACGTCAATAAATGCATACATGATATTATATGCAGATTGACTGACAACACAATATCACAATATGTATATATTTGTGTGTGTGTGTGTGTGTGTGTGTGTGTGTGTGTGTGTGTGTGTGTGTGTGTGTGTGTGTGTATATATATATATATATATTATATATATATATATATATATATATATATATATATATATATATATATATATATATATATATATATATATATATATATATATATACAGTTTATATATATATATATATATATATATATATATATATATATATATATATATATACAGAAATGCTTCGCCAGAGACGGCTTGCACCT